>NW_023270314.1:12241865-12476129 GCF_011800145.1 Mirounga leonina
CTGTCACTGGTGAATCGGAGAAGTAGACAAAGATGGTCAGTGGATGGAAGAATTAGACTGACATTTCTTAAGACTGCTTAGGCAGGGCTTGAGGAGAAGGTAGGAGAGAAGTCTGGAGGGCAATGGAGCAGTAAGAATATCCTTTTCTCTAAACCTGTTTTGTTTTTCCCTGAGAGAATAGTTTGCAAACTTTTTGTTCTCAAAGTTCTTTTAAATTCTTAAAAATTGGGGTACCTGGTTGGTTAAGTGTCCGACTCTTGGGTTTAGCTCAGGTCATGATCTCAGGGTCATTGCTCAGTGTAGAATCTGTTTAGAGTTTCTCTCCCTCTCCCTCTGCTCCCCTCCACCCACAGGTGTGCGTGCTCTCTCTCTCTCTCAAATAAATAAATAAATCTTTAAAAAAATTCTTAGAAATTCCTGAGGTCTCCAAAGAGCTTTTGTTTACATAGATTATATCTAATCAATATTTACCGTACTCTGGGAGCCTGGGTGCCTCACTCAGTTAAGCATCTGCCTTCAGCTCAGGTCATGATCCCAGGGTCCTGGGATTGAGCCCTGCATCAGGCTCCCTGCTCAGTGGGGAGCCTGCTTCTCTCTCTCCCTCTGCTGCTCCCCCTGCTTGTGCTCTCTTGCTCTCTTTCTGTCAAATAAATAAATAAAATCTTAAAAAAATTTACCATATTCAAAATTAAAATTGAAAGATTTTAAACTATTTAAAATAGCAATAATAACCCTATTACATGTTAATATAACAGTTAGTTGCAATTTAAACCCCTATCAATGAACTTTTTGTACTCGGTTACATTAAAATCCATTGATCTATCTTGTACTTTGAATGAATCTTTTACATGTTTTGATTTTATAACATCATTTGGAAAATATTAGTTCACTGAATAATGCAAATGTAATAAAGTCGACACAATATATCATATATATTAAAAAATTACATTTGTTAATGTCACCATTGACATCATCAGAAAAGTCGTTAAGCATTGGGAAGCTGTCAAACTGAATGTGATGGATATAAATTTTTCATAACTCTAATTTTCACTTTAACCTTGAATTCTATCATTGGCAGCAAATACCGCTAGGTATTTTCCTTGAAGTGACAGGTTCACTTCATTCATTTTTTTGAGAAAATGTCTGCTTAATACCCAGGTCTGCATAATCATAAATTTTCTGTCAGTTGCTCTTTTATTGTTATTATTATTAATTAAAAAAAATTTTTTTTAGTGAGCTCTATAGCCCATGTGGGCCTTGAACTCACAACCCTGAGATCAAGCGTCGCATGCTCCACTGACTGAACAAACAGCAAAGTGCCCCTGTCAGTTGCTCTTTTAAATAAAAATGGTGGTCTATAAAAAAAAATGGCTTGTTCAGCCTTGAAGCTCAAACAATTGTACAAATGCTTTTTCTAGAGACATTCACCGTACTTTGGTGTACAAAAGCTTCTTATGTGTACTTCCCGACATCACACAAACTGTACCCAGGAGTCAAGATTTAAGACACTTCTTACTGCTTCAGGAAGGACCTTCTTAAGGGAAAGCAGTGTTAATTTTTTGATGTGAATGCATGGTGGTGAAGAATACCATGACTACCCGTACAATTAATGCCACTTTGTTGATTTTTGCCAAGGTGCCAGAGGTTTTGTTTAGTGTCACTGCAAATACCAATAGAGTGAAAAAGACAAATAATGCTTTAGTTTTGTCATGAAAATAAATTTGATTTCATGGATTCCCTGAAATACTTCTGCAGTGGTGTTTGAATTGATGGTTTCTAGGTGGGTCCCGTATTGGGATCTCGGGTAATTGTCACTGACAGGGCTGTTTGGGTTTGCATTGAGGAAGCTACGATCATGTGTTAGGCTAATGCATGAAATATTGAAAAAATCTTAGATTTTCATCTGTATATTATTAATATTAATCATGAATTGCTACCCAAGGAGCAGTGCTCCAAACAAAACTCATTAGCCTGGAAAAATTTTGTTAGTGTTTCCAAGGTTCTTCCTTGGTCCTCTTCTAATGGTACATACTCTTTCTGGGCCATCTCATCTGCACCCCTGGCTTTCTTTCTTTCTTTCTTTCTTTTTTTTTTTTTGAGATTTTATTTATTTATTTGAGAGAGACAGAAGGAGCAGGGCAAGTGGCAGAGGGAGAAGGAGAAGACTCCCTGATGAGCACGGAGCTTGATGCAACATGGGACTCTGGGATCATGACCTGAGCTGAAGGCAGATGCTTAAACCAACTGAGCCACCCAGGCGCCCCCGGCCCCTGGCTTTCATTCTGTACACAGCTAACTCTTAGTCCTGTACCTCCTACCACCCGGTTCCTCTGAGCTCTGAGTGACCATTTCCAACCATTTCTCTGGCACATTCCCTTGGGCATTTTCAGGTACCTCAAATCCAGTGTCCTGAAGTGAACATCTTTCTTCTCAAATCTATTGCCCCTTTTCTAGCTCCTCTTTTGGGTGCCTAAGCCAGAAACTTAGAAGTAAATCCTAGACTCTTCTTTTTCTCAGCTTCATAACTAAGTGGCCTTAGATCTTGTTGACTCTATTTTCTATCTTTTGAATTATCCTGCTAACCTACAGGTCCATTGTAAGTCCCTGGATAATTGCTTCTGGTGTCCTAACTGATCTCTCTGCCCTACAACAATCCATTTCTAATATTTTTTTCCCCCCTAACGCCAAAAATGACTATGTAACTCTTCTGCTGAAAATCTTTCATTGGTACCTTCAGGATGAAAGGGAAACTCAGCATGGCATACAGGATCCTTTAGTATCTAATCTTGTCTCCTTCTGGCCTTATTTTCCATCATGCCCTCTGGGCTCCCAGTCACAACATTCTTCTTATGTACCTTCAAAATACTGTACTCTTGCCTACCTTGGTAATTTTACTTATGCAGTTCCTTTGCATAGAATTCTTTCCCTTTCATTTGTCTGGCTGTATCACATTTATTCTTCAATATTCAGTGGAAGTACTCAGCAGGCACGTCCTGACCCTTTAATCTATGCCCTCCAATATATCCCACAACTCCTTGCCATAACTCTAAGATAGTGCTTGCTACACTATATAGTTATCATTGATCTTCTTCCCTGTCTTCTCCAGGACACATCTTTTAGTTCAGATTTGTCAAGTAATGTTCATCTCTTTCCCCAGCACCTTTCATGGTTTGGGCACACAGAAAGATTGAAAAAAAAAAAGTGAACTAATTAAATTGGGTAAAATAATTTAAAAAAATTTTTTCATGTCATATTTTCTTAGAGGGGAGTTATCTATATGATTCTATATCAGCATAATTAAAGAATCATGGCAGAATAATGCTGTATTTTTATACAGTATAATTTCACAGTTTTTTTCCCTAGCTTTGATTGTGTTTCAGTTGGTTTCATCTACCTACTTCCTTTGTGGAAGCAACACTGTGCAATGGATAATAAAGGGTCCTTGAGTTGGGATGGGGTCAGCAGGAAAATCACTTACCTTTGCACAAATTTTCCTTTTTTTTTATGGGGATGGGCCAGAGTTCTAGTGTGTAGTGATTTCCAGCTGCTTGAGGTAGGCTGGATATGATAGGGTTTGGGTTGGGCAAATCTTACCATTAAGCTGCATCCTAGAGGGGAGGGATCTAAAATTTGAAGAGAATCCTTTTCTTCTGCATATCTGGGAAAGCCTGTTAAATGGCATTCTCCTGGAGATTGAGGCACTCATGATTGCCATGAATCCAGCTTTGGGTTGATTTTCATCCCAGATTTTCTCAATTATGGCTGAACCGTAGATGTGAAGAGGCAGAATTAGGAATTCCACCAGGGATTGATTGATGTTGTGGTGTATTTGGGAAAGTTTCTTGGGGACTCATGAAGTAAAGCAGGTGTATGTCTGGGGCACATGGGTGGCTAAGTCTGTTAAATGTCTGCCTTTGGCTCCGGTCATGATCTCAGAGTCCTGGGATCAAGCCCCGCATCGGGCTCCCTGCTCACCGGGGATCCTGCTTCTCCCTCTCCCTCTGCTCCCCTGCTTGTGCTCTCTCTCTCTTTCTGTCAAGTAAATAAATAAATAAATAAATAAATATCTTTAAAGTAGGTATATGTCCTGAAAGAGTATCTTTAGAAAACTCTCCTAATCTTATGTTTTCTCTTGTGAATTCTTAGAAACACATAGAAATTATTTCTTGAATGAGAAGAGTCTTCAATATTTCATGGCTTGATGGTTAGAATTTACTTTAGCAAGTTAGATTTATCTACTGCAGACTCCTTGAAATTAAAGGCTTCTTGTGTGAAGCAGAGGAAAATTTGGTCTCCCCATACAATGTTTCTGACTTATCACCCGGAGGGCCCTGGTTGTGTTGACTATGGAAATCTTTTGATATTTCAGAAAACCTCTTATCAAAATTTTTTCTTTGGCCTATTCTTCTTCCTTCCTCTCTCTTTAAAAAAAATCTTGTTCAGGTTGGTCCTTCTTTTCTTTAAACTTAGGGTCAAAAGATGACTGAAATATGTTGTGTCCACACCTTCATTTAGTCGAATACACTATCTTACTCAAAGCTACATCTTTTCCATAGTAAATATTTAATTTTATTCCAGTATTTTTAAAACGATGTTTCTCTCATTTATTCCAGTATTTTTAAAACAATATTTCTCTCATTTTCAAGGATTTTACTCTTTAACCTTACGGCTTTCTATGCAACACTGTATGTTCATTTCTGTTTAGGTCCGGATGCAGTTATATGTACATTCTTTTACTACTCTTTTTTAGAGAATCTCTATATTCATTTTATCAAATGTGTTTCCTATGGTATTTCTGTGGTTGGTATGATCACTAAATGCAGAATAATGCTTCATCTGCCAGGATCTCTGTTAAGTCATGTTTCAACATCATTTTTATAATTTCACCAAAATATTTTTTGCCTTAATCCCTAAATATAGATTTTGATTTCTTAATATGTTTTGTTTTCTATGCTTATGAATCTCAGTTTGTGTAATTTCTGTATATTGTGTGGCTTATATAGCTATTTGAAATAGTGTGCTCATAGAGTGATCAAACAATGTGTCAAACAATGTCACAAGGGGGAAATGGATAGAACTAGAGTCTCCCTGTATTTCATTGTGTTATTGATTTAACAGGAATCTCATTAACTGTACTACTTTCCATAGTGACCACAAATGTTACTTCATATTGCTAAGGAGAGAAACTGTCCCTTGGAAATTAGTACAGATAATTTTCAGAAAGGACACAGTCATTGTAAAGTATGTTTTAGCTAGAAGCTAAAGCAAATAAAAGCTACAAATGAACCAATGAAAAAGAAAAGCATTTGCAAAATAAGTCTTATGATGCACTTAGGGAAGAGCTGTCTGACATTTCCTTTTGCTGTTATAATGGTATACTATTTGGTTGACCAGCTGGCCAGCCAGCCCCTAATGACTTCATATCCTGTTTTCCAATTATAGGTCTACAAATTAACACATCTCCAGTGTTGAGCAATGATATTTCGAATCATTTAACTAACTCCTTCGCACAGGTTACCTTCCTTTATCAGCACCATAAAAAGGAGAAGGACGACAGCGTTTCTAGTCACTGAGAAGAGTGGCCTAATAAGCTGATGAGTCATGAACTCAATTCTTTCCTGTTGCCCAGCATCTCAAGCAAAGCTGAAAGGTTGAAAAAAATAAACCATACATTTTGTAAACAGACAAAAAAATGTGGTGATAGGTTGACGCTGACAATATTAGAGCTAGGATGAGAAATCACTTGTTCACCACATTTTAAAATTAAAGAAACCACTGCACAACAATGAGGGTCAAATTTATGTAATCAGGTAGATTTGTGATATACATTATGGCAAATATACTGAAAATCATCTGGAGCCACAAAAATTTGTGGAATTGTTTCCTCTTAGAAAATTGCCTCATCAGCAGTTTATTTTAAACCATTCTACAGTAGTATTTTAATAATTTAAGAAAGATGATGTTAGATTATGAAGTTAAATTTTTTGTGTTGCTACTATTATAACATTTGATAACTGAATAATATGAATATGCCTCTGTGCTCTGCTGCTGATAGGACTGGGACAGTCAAGGCCTCCTTTTCTGCTGTCAGGACTTTGATTGTTGGGTTGAGCATTATGGGAGAAAAAAACTGCATTACTTACTAAATTCTTCTTGCTGTGATGATGCTTTCAAAGGAACTCAGACGTATGCTTCCTTTTTCCAAGATTTGAATGGTCAAAGAGGCAATCCCAAATCACATCTACCCTTTCCTTCCCTGTTCTAGAAGAAAGCACATTGTCAAACATTTTTCTCCCTAGGGGGTGAGGTCTTATCATGACTGGTAGTAGTCATATTCACAAATGACATTAAATTTGGTTCCTTGATGTGTTATCTCCAAACGTGGTCACATGTAGAGTCTCAGTGACGCAGTGCATCCTACAACTTTAAATGTGCATCTTCTGACTGGATTACATCATCATGAATTAATATTTTCGAATAAATCCTGCCATTATCCTGCAAATATGACATTGTTTTGTGGGGATTGGGGTGGGAAGAGTGTTAGAAGCATTACTTTGCCAAATGTTAACTTAATTTTTGTAACCCCATTCAGATATATCTTCCTTTTTAATGGCAAGAGGCAAAAAAAAAAAAAAAAAAAGGCTCTTTCTTGATCTCTGAGAGGCTTTGAGAATAAAAACACGGAAAGGATTGATGACCTAAATAATTTTCCCCTAGACATAAGTATGTTTTTTAGAGGAGTAAAGTAGGATTCAAGGGAAGAGTCTTACACAGCAGTTAAGGAGGAGAAGTTGGAACTAAAAACATATATAAAGGAAAGAAAAGAAAGAAGAGAAAGGACCAAAGATATCAAAATATAAACATTAGCTAGCCACGATTTCAAGAAGAATTGTTCACCTTTTGATCATCCCAGCATTGACTAGGACACACCTATGTATTTCATTCTCCCTTGTTTAACTTGGGAAAGCCCCTCTTTCAGCAAAGCACAAAGGAATTTAGTGCTCAGACCCCAAATAGCGTTAGTATTCTCAAGCTTAACACCAGGGAAATTATTTTCCTTCCTGTAAACTGCTTTATCAAATATCCAAATTGTAAATTGTAAGTAGTGATAGTCATCCTCCAGGTGATCCCAATGCATGATAAAAAGCGAACGTTTATATTTGAATAGGGGGCAATATCCTCACCCAAAGAAATGCATTTTGGGGTAGTGGTATTCAGATTATCAAGGACAAAAGGAAGTTACTTCACTGTCCTCAATTAGAGCACAAAATAACTCTACCTGTGCATAAAATGGATGTTGTTTTGGGTCCGAATGTTAAAATAAATAATTTAAAGCTGCAACAAATTGGATGGTAGGCAAGTAAGTACAATTAGGCTGGAAAGGCTTGGCTTCAGTTTGTCGAAATAGGGAAAAGATTGAAAGGAAATTTGCCACTTTTTTTGCAAACATAGACAAGCTTTGTTCTTTTTTTGCTCTTTTTGCCTTTGACCTTGAATGATTACAAGAATGGCTACAAAGCCTCTAAGAATTAAAGCTCATTTTACTACAAAGGAATTTTTATGCAGTAGCTTTAATGTTGTACTTAAATTGAGCTAGATTCCAGGCTGCATACTGTTATTAACTTTCTTGGTGGTTTTATGTATGTGAATTAATTTTGTACCTCAATTTCTTTTCCAATTGTAGATATTTTCAATCTGTGGGTTATGGTATGGGAATAGAGACCATTAATAAAAACTATCGCAAAATGTTTTCATAAAACTTCACTCTTTATAAGATATGATAATATCACTGTGAATATTATACTGACACAGCTGAAGCATGTTTTCTCTTGTTTTACGCAGCCACCATTTGTTAACCGAAGCTAGATTATTTAGGTTATGTAGGCAACCCTAAGGGATTACACGAATTATGCACTGGTCAAACTATCACTGAGGTGGGGAGTTTAGGCACTACTTTCAGCCCTGGTTACGTATCACCAGATACGTATCTGAAAAATGTGTAAACGCACAGTCTTGTCAATAGAACAAAATATATAGGTAACAGCAGTGGCTGATGGCTCTTGGAAACCAATCCTCTCTCCCTTTTTTTGTGGGAACATGTGGCTGGTACGCCTAGGAGGCTTATGAATTGAACAACTGGATATTAAAATGAAAGCAAATTAAACAGAAAGGATTTTGTTCATCTTTACTTAAGAACGTGAGTGACATTTAGCTCTGGGAAGATATGTTGGAGGGAAGAAAGCAAATTGACCACTTAAGTGACCAAGTATATGAGGATGTATAAAGGTTTCACACGGAACCTGCAAAGTCCAATTTGATAGTTATTGGATTGAGTTTCTACCTACTTCTGGAAGGGTCTTCAGAATTAAAGAGCAGTTTAACCAGTAGGAGAGTGAGAATACCAAGTGCCCCGGAAGCTGGCAAGGGAGTGACCATGGCTCTGTGATTACTTTTACTATCTCATGGAGCTCTAACCCAGGGGCTTCCCATAAGGGTTCAAAGTTACCAACATGTGGGTGACTTAGAGCAGTCAAATCAGTCGAAGTTTATTTATGTCTGATCTATCCCATCTATCCCATGACATAGTAATTCTTTTTTTTTAATCTAGGATTTTCCTTCTAATTCTCTCAAAGCATCATGCAAATATTTAGTGATCTTCCCAACAGCTAACAAATGGGATATCAAAAAAATGTATTTTATACATTTTTGCTGGGTGGCGCAGTTGGTTAAGTGCCCAGCTCTTGATTTCAGCTCAGGTCATGATTTCAGGGTGGTGAGATAGTGAGATCCAACCTGGAGTTGGCTTCCTCCTTCTCCCTCGCCCTCTGCCCCTCCCCCCATGTACGCTCCCCTACTCTCAAATAAATAAATAAATAAATAAATCTTTAAAAAGTGTATTTTAGAAATTGCTAGTGGGTGGGTGGGTGTGCTGGAAAGGAGGTGCATTATTCCTTGCACAGCAAGTCCTCGGTTCCCGGTGCCTTAGGCTGCTGTCTATGTGATCACGGAGGCGGTGTGTGATAGCAGAAAGAGCCTGAGTTTCCAGTCCGAGAGGCCTGGCTCTGCATCCTAGACCAACCGCTTAACTAACGTTGTGGCATCAGACATGTTGCTTAACCACGGTTTGTTCATCTGTAAAATAAGCATGGTAATGCTCGCTTGTTGTACGCGTTACTAATGCTGTGTGCAGAATGGTGTTCAGCAAGCTCTCAACACTTCATACAAGTTATAATAGTTCTTTTATCTTCAATTTTATCTATTCCGTCACATGAAGAGAAAATGCCCACAAATTCTGGCCTGGGGCATTTGTTTTTAGTAGAATTTCTCAGCTGTGTATAGATCATAGTACTAAGTTGACTTTTTTAAAAACCCCAATGACAAGGCATCACAATGAAAAAAATTCTCATTTTACCTGGGATGTATTTGTTCATCTGTGGTCAAGCTCGTAGCCAAATCTTTTTTTGCAAGATTTCTTTGAAAGTCCTGAAAGAAAGAATTCATTGAGTATTTTTCACTTGATCACTTACATTTTATGTATTTTAGGAGTAAGCAACATCTGGAATTAACATCTATTTATATAGTTTATTTATTTATTTTTTAAAGCCAACTGATGACTCCTGCTGGCACTCTTCTTTCTTTCTTTCTCTTCTTCTTTCTTTTCCTTTCCTTTCCTTCCTTTCCTTTTCTTTCTTTCTTTCTTTCTTTCTTTCTTTCTTTCTTTCTTTCTTTCTTTCTTTCTTTCTTTCTTTCTTTCTTTCTTTCTTTCTTTCTTTCTCTTTCTTTCTTTCTTTCTTTCTTTCAGATTTTATTTATTTGACAGAGAGAGGGAGAGCACTAGCAGGGGAAGCAGCGGGCAGAGGGAGAAGTAGGCCTCCCGCCGAGGGAGCCTGATGTGGGGCTTCATCCCAGGACGCTGGGATCATGACCTGAGCTGAAGGCAGATGCTTAACCCACTGAGCCACCCAGGCGCCCCTGGCACTTTTTTCTGGTGTGACTTGCTTCAGCCTGCTGGGTGATAGCCCTGGGACCAGCCACTCCCTCTTGCGGCCTTCTCTGGGGGAGCTGGCCCAGCTGACCTCTGCTGGGCTCCCTGATGTCAGGCCACTGTCTGGCCCCCTCCTGCTCTCTCTGGGCTGTCCCTTCTGCCTGGCCCACTCCAGCTGCTTCCCATTCATTTCCTGGCTTCCTAGCTTGCAGAGGGCTTGGGAATTCTTCCAAGTGAAGCAGTGATCAGCATTCTTCACAGCTGACAGTTTTCCTGCCAAATGGGAGTCTTCCTCTTGCCGCATCCGCACCTGTCTGCAGCTGAATCCCTTCTGGATGTGTCCATGGCAGCCAGAGCTCAGAGCATGGGGCACAAGGGCAGGAGCCCTCGGCTGCAGAGGAGGCGATGGAGGCCACACTTGATTCAGGGAAATGGAAACCCCCCTGCCCTGCCTCCCGCCCCCACCCAGAGGGGGAGCACCAGCTGAGCAGATTTCCCTGGATCCTGTTCTGCCCTGCTCCCATTGCCCCAAATGAGAGCACTAAGGAAGGCTGGCAGAGCTTGGAATCAACTAACCAGGGTTAAATCATGGAAAACACTAGAGGTTCAGACAGGAAACAGGGGCCAAGAGGAGTTTCAGATAGCTGACAAAAAACAGGATCAGCTGAACCAGAATTCTCCGCTGCGGATAAATGGAGCCTGCCACCACCTGATGTGATTTGGGTGCCTCTCTAGGTATCCTCCGATGGCTTCACCCAGGGCCTGAAGTTCTAGTTCCTAGCCCAACTTCCTCTTTCCAGTAAAAGCAGGGTGTGGTGCAGCATTTCCCAAAGTGTTGTGGAACAATAATCCCCTGAGATGCTCCTTGAGGAAAAGTTTCCATGGCTGAATAACATTGTGCAATGCTGTGGGCGCTGTAGCTTGCTCGAGAAGATTCATGGGAGTGCATTTGTATGTTAGAGGCTCTCAGCAGTTCTGCTTTGCCAGAGCCTCAGAAAGTTACTGGGCCACAACATGCTTCTTTCACGTAACACCTAATAACCAGTAAAATTAATGTTTGACGGACATACTGTTCCTTCAACCCGCCAGAACACACCCACCCCAGGATCTTTGTCCTTGCTGTTCCCTCTGGCTGGAATGCTGTTTCTGTGGATGTGCACATAACTCATTCCCCAGTCTCTTCAGATCTCTGCTGAAGGGATGTCTTTCAGGACCATCCTATCTAAAAGTCTTCTTTCACCCCCATCCATCTTTCTGTTTATCCCTTTATCCTGCTTCATTATTTTTTTCTTAACACTTATAACTCTCTGACATTACAAATCTTTTATGTTATTATATAAGAGTGAATTTATTTTCAATAAGTCTATTGCACCTGAAATGGAAGCTCCACATTGGCAGAGATGCTGCTTTGCTCTCCGACGTATTTTCAGCTCTGGAATGGCCAAGCTGGCGGTCCACAGAGAGCTGTTGGATACACAAAACAGTGGAAAAGAGCAAGGGATCTCAAGGCAGACCACCTGGCACCAATGCTTGACTCTCCCCTTTCTCTCTTGATGTGACCTTGAGCATGATCCCTTCATTGCTTAGCTCCTTGATTTTTAAAAAAATTTTTTTTTAAGATTTTATTTATTTATTCATGAGAGACAGAGAGAGAGAGACAGAGGCAGAGGCAGAGGGAGAAGCAGGCTCCCCGTGGAGCAGGGACCCCGATGCGGGACTCGATCCCAGGACCCTGGGATCATGACCTGAGCCGAAGGCAGACGCTTAACCGACTGAGCCACCCAGGCGTCCCTCCTTGATTTTTTTTTTATATAAAACAAGGAGAAATACTCCCCATCCTGTCTCTGTTACAGGAACATGAGGAGCAACAAATGAGGGCTTGGCTAGGATGCTGCTTTGTCACCTGTCGGGGGCTGCTTAGTCCCTTCAGGCTGCTATCACAAAAATACCACTGACTAGATGGATGACTTATATAAACAACAGAAATTTGTTAATTAATCTCTCATAGTTCCAGAGGCTGGGAAGTCCAAGGTCAGGGCGCTGACAGATCCTGGGTCTGATGAGAGCCTGCTTCCTGGTTCATAGACAGCTTTTTGCTGCATCCTCACTTGGCAGAAGTACAGAGGGCCGTCTCTGGGGTCCCTTCTCTAAGGGACTGATCTTGTTCATGAGGATCCACCCACCTGACCTAATCACCTCCCAAAGTCCCCACCTCCAAATACCATCACCTTGAGGGGTAGGTTTCTGCATATGAATTTTGGAGGGACACACACATTCAGACCACAGCAGAGGCTGAGCAAATGCAGGGTGTTGTTATCAAAGGCAAAATGCAGAAAAGTAAAGGGAAGTAGCCCCCACGGTGGAGATTAGATTCTCTGGGAGTGTGAGGATAGGTCATTTTGACAGGAGGGAGGAACTAAGTAGGAAAAACCCCGAAGAGGTAGTATGATGTAGGGAGCAAAGACCCCTGGATGTAGTCCACAATCTCAGGGAACTGGGAGGCATTTTTAAGAAGGGGGAAGAAAGATGCACAGGTAGAGGCTGGTGAGCATTACCAGCCTTTGACACTTAGCTTTTTAAAAGTTTATTTAATCTGCATAAAAACTCTATGGGCTAAGCGTTGTCTAGGTTTTATTTGTGAGGACACAGAGGTGGGCGGAGTGTCAATGCTATAGGAAGTGAGAGTCCAGATCTCAGTGCTGATCTGAGGCTGTGGGACAATGCAGTCTCAGCTCCCACAGAGCCGAGTGGGGTCTGCTCCTCCCCCTGGTGGGATGTGGCTCTGTAAGAGCAAGGTCAGGGTTAACCAGGGAACACCTGTTAGTCTCTTCCTCGGCTCTGGGCAGGAAAAGAGTTTGAGCTGGGGAAGAGATTATGCTGAGACGTAGGACCACCCACAGGGGTTGCTCTAGTAGGGGGGCAAGGGAAGGAAAGAAGATGGTGGAAAGTTGTTAGGATGTAGCCCCAGTTTTGCCATTGTTGTTGGCGGAAATGTGCATCTGTGCTGCAAAGGAAATTGTTGAGGCTGGGGAGCGTGGAGACTACCACTAGCCTTGTTTACTTGTGTTGTTTTCTGTTGCTAGGGCTGATTTCTTCTCAGATCTTGTTTCTTTTTATTTTTTTTAAATAATGTGTTGATATTACTGTTTGCATTAACCAGTTATCTGTGTGTCTCCATCTGAGTCCAACTAAAAATCATAAATGACTTCAGTAACAAATCTGGGAATTGAATCAATGGAAAGATCTAATTTTCTTCTCTGTGTTACCAATGATTGCCTAATGAGGATTTAAATCAACTTTGAAAAACTTTGATTTATTTGGGTATTAAATTCAATAAAGGCAGCCCACCAATCCAGCTGCTAAACCTAATGCTTGAGAATCCCTAGCGCTGAAGACACTGGGAACTTTGCCCTTAAAATAGGGGACCATGGTTAGAAATCAAATCTTGACAATTCTAGAATATCGAATAGTTGACAGCTCTGGGATAAAACGAGCATGATTAAAGTGATTTCTATTTCATAGAGCTCATTTTCCATATAAAAGTTGTCAGAGTGTGAGTCTGGAGGGAAGCTTTGGCTCTGTGTATAAAGTGGTAAATCTAAGCAATGATCAGGGTAATCCAGCCCTAAAACCCTTTTCTTAAAATAAATTGATCAATGATATTTAGAAGCAAGAATGGGAATGGGGACATGTTTTTCCTCTCATGTTTTCTTTGAATCATGCTTTCAGTTTTCTCAGTTCAAGTGAAAGGACACTGTGTGTGTGTATCTGTGTGTGTGTGTGTGTGTGTGTGTGATAGAGAGAGAGAGCATTCCAAGCTTTTCGAAGTTTCCTTCCTAGCTTTCTCTACTCATGTGCTCCCTGCTCTCTGTTGCAGCATGATGATCATGGGCGCAATGTAGAGAATGACTTAGGGATGGAAATGCTGATAAGCAGACTCGGCATTTGAATCTTAGCTTCACCACTTTCTTCTGGCCTTGGTACATTTTTTAACCCCTCTGTCTCTGTTTCCTCATCTGCAAACAAAGTTAATAACAGTCCTTATATCTTATATCTTATTTGAAATAAATTTCTAGGCCCAAGGTGGAGCCACTTCTGCTCAAAGTGCCCCATCAGCAAACCCAAACTTAGAGCACTTTTGTGTCCCTGTAAATGGTTCTGCTTGACCAAAACCAGTATATTCAGTCAGCCAGCCCCAAACTCTAGGCCAAGCCAAACCCAAACAAGGTTGACTATGTGGCCCCAGACAATCAGATATTTTCTAATTTTCCCTTTCTAGTTCTTTATTCTTCATCTTATAAACGTTTCTTGCCTTCCACCCCATTTTGCAGGCCTCGGAGAGGAGACTGTCCACTTCATGAAGTGTTAAATACTTTGTTTCACCTAAATCGTCCCCTTTAATCATTTTATTTTATTTTATTATTTTTTTTAAATCATTTTTCTAGACAGTTGTCATGCAGATTCCATGAGATAATGCATGTGGAGCATCTGGTACATGGTAAACACTCAGTAAATATTTGTCAGGGTTATTTTTACCACTAACATCCTCTCCATTCTCTGTGGGGATATGTCTTTCTTGAGGAAAGGAACGGTTTTACTCATGTTGTGATCCTCATGATACCTTGTAGACAGTAGGTGTTTAATAGCTGTCTACATAAGGGAACAGAATCCACAGGATAACAGTACTCAGTGTGTCGTGCCTGACCCGCAGGCTTCTCGAAAAGACACCTGTCAGGAGGCAGGTTGAGTGTTTGAATGCTCCACTGCTCTAAAAATAAATTCATGGTATATTTCTCAATATCCTCGACATCTAAATGTCACCTGATCTTTCTTAACATGCACTACTTAGGTTGGATCCTACTGTTCTGTGGTGTTCCCTGGCGCCTGATTTTCACGGAGCTGGTAGGGGCCCTGGGTGCATGAAGAGACTCACGGTTATGGAAATCAGACGACTGAAGTTCTGAGCAGTGTGGCTGGAAAAACGGTCATTTCTGTTTCCTCTGGGTCGCATTCTTGCACTTGCTTTTCCATGAGATGGTCAAACAAAGGCAGAGAGAATATTGACTAGGCGAGTCATCTCTATTATCATTAATAGCTTTGGAAGCCCTTTTGGGCATTTGCTAAAGAGAACTGCTTCCTTCCCTTGGGAAACTGAACCCAGTATGCATCAGCTGCTGCAATACCCCTGTTTGCAAGGGGCCCCCGGCCCAAGAAACAGGGCTCCCCGCCACCATCCTGCTCCCCCAGTTAGCCCTCCTCTTGGCTCCCCCTGAAGCTGAAGGAGATGCTCACCCCTCCTGCATTGTTCTTCAGGCCCCACACTCCCTCTGCTCCCCGGGCTTCTCCTGGGTGTCCTTTTATTCTGGGTTGGGAGGGGAGTGTGTTCCCATTTTTTCTGTTCCTACTCAAATGAAAGAGCTCAGTGTAAAACATTTTTGTAAGCTCTGAATAAATTCAGTCTGAATTAAAAAAAAAAATCAATCACTCCCTGTCCATGTGGGACAATCTGTGGTGCCGACTGCAGAGATCATTTAGGTCCAGCAGATCAAACCACAGGAGCAGCATTTCATGGCAGAGAGATGGCAAGAATGGACTCTTAATGAAGAAGCACTGTGAGGATAAAACGTGATTAAAGTGGGGGGGGGGGGGGCGGTGGTGCGCCTGGGTGGCTCAGTGGTTAAGCATCTGCCTTCGGCTCAGGTCATGGTCCCGGGGTCCTGGGATCGAGCCCTGCATCGGGCTCCCTGCTCAGCAGGAAGCCTGCTTCTCCCTCTCCCATTCCCCCTGCTTGTGTTCCCTCTCTCGCTGTGTCTCTCTCTGTCAAATAAATAAATAAAATCTTAAAAAAAAAAAGTGAGTCGGAAGAAATTACCAAGCAGGGGTCAAGAAAGGAGAAAGGGGGGCTTGATCATAGAAATACAAGCTCAGCTGAGTTAATTCTATGAGCGTTTGTTTATCATAATTGAGCATAAACGTTTGAGTAATAATCACGCCTCCAAATTATGTGAAAATTATGCTCCTTTCCATGGCATAGAACAATTTATATGCCCATGATCAACTTAGCTAGGGCACAGAGCAATGATGTGAAAGCGAAGATCGCCATGTAATGTTTCCTTAAAAAAAAATGGGTCAGTTTTTCCTTTATTTATATTTACTTGTCAATTTCAAAGGAATCAAACTTCCTTATAACATATAAATAAAGTAACCTAAAGGCACGAGCTCTTGCTGTTTCGGGAAGCGACCCTATATTTAGAATTTTTCTGTGGCTTTCTGATAAATGTATTTCCTTTAGAAAAGCCATTCTCACCACCTAACTTAAGTAGTAGAGGCTGTTTCTAATGAAACTCAGGAATTCCTGATGTCATCTTGTGTGTGGCCATCTCTCAATTAAGAGAGGAGGATCAGAATATGAAAAACCCTATGGTTACCGAGCAACTGGACAGAAATGTGCAAAAGCTCATTATGCGCGGTCATAGTTTGCAGCAAAATATGATCCTATAGAAAGTGAAAAGGTCCGCTCTTCTCTTTATGTAACTTGTCTTCGGAAGCCGGCGGTGACAAACCTCACGGATCAACAGCCTCCCCTTTGAGCAAATGTGGAAAACCACTTGTTAGTTCCTCCCCTCTAAGCACCCCTCCCCGTGGCTCCACTTTGTTTTCAAACTATTTTCTTTTTGGTAAAAGTCAGGCTCAGCCAGCTCTGAAATGCACGAACCCTCCTGAGGTCTATTCCAACACGGAGGGGCCCCAACACGAGAACTGGTGCGTCGTGTGCCATAAGGCAGAGGAACGTCATTTTATTACCAGTTTGCACCAGAATTTCTCTCCAAAAGGGGGATGTATTTCCTTTGAAAAATACCCCGAGGAGAGCGGGGAGAGGAGACGGGAGCGCCGGAGGGGCTGAGGGTGTGGGCGGAACGTTTCTGAGACAAAGGGAGCAATTGCGCAGGGACTTCCCCGGAGCGCACCGAGAGACAGGCGGGCGGCAGCCAATGGGAGGGCCGAAAGCGGCTTCCGTCGGTCCTGACGCCGCCGCTCCTCCCTCCCGCGCACAGCTTAGCGGAAGTTAAGGAACTGGTTTCGGCCTGGGTGGAAGTGTGTTTTTGTTTTTGTTTCTGTGAACTTGCGTCAGGGCTGGGCTTGTGTCCAGATCGACGGAGTAGGACAGTTACCTTGTGTGGACCCAAGCAGAGAAAAACCTCTGAGAATAAGTATTTAGGAATTTTTTTTTTTTAAGATTTTATTTATTTATTTGAGAGAGAATGAGAGAGAGCACATGAGAGGGGGGAGGGTCAGAGGGAGAAGCAGGCTCCTCGCCGAGCAGGGAGCCCGATGCGGGACTCGATCCAGGGACTCCAGGATCATGACCTGAGCTGAAGGCAGTCGCTTAATCAACTGAGCCACCCAGGCGCCCAGTATTTAGGAATTTTTTTAAAAAATTGTGGGGAGGCCTCTAGACACAGATCTAGATGGGTTTACTGAAATCTTTGAAGGGCTAAGAGGGGTAAGAGAGACTTTTATGGCATGTTGGTCAAACCAGCTACTTTATGGGAGACCACTGCTTTGTGATACTGTCTTCACTGGTGGGAAGCTACTGTGTGTCTTCAGCTACTTCATGGACAGGTACTTGGAAACATGATATGTAAACACCCGGCATTATGGTTGATTTTGCAGTCTTTGAACTGGCTAGACTTCAAAATGATGTTAATTTAAGAGGCTGGCTGATGGAAAATAGTGAGTCTTGCATTGAATAACAAAGGACTTTAAGATCCTAGTCTTAGAATTCATAAACATCCAACACCACCGGTTTTCCCAACTTCAATTCAGAATCCTTGAGAATGAGGGATGAATTCAGAACCAGATAAATTGGATACCTAATATTCCCAAGGGATTCTTCATTAGCCAAGGTTGCTAAGGGGCAGGTGAAGATGGGTCAAGATATTTGACCTTTTGCACATGATCATCATATCTGTGCTAGGATCAAATCTAGAGTACCACTGCATAAACCAAAAAACAAAAATATATTCGACAATGTTTTACAGTGTGTCTTAGAATTTTAGGGGTGTAAAAATTAGTGGTACATCACCTAAAGAAATAATTCAGTGTCATCAGATACTTCCTCCAACTGGAATGCTCTGATCCAGAGTTTCAGACTGCATCATCTGAGAGATGCCTTCCCTGACCACCCCTTAAAAAGTTTTCCCCTGCACATCACTCTAGATTTTCTTCACAGCACTTATTACTGCCAGAAACAATCTGTTCTTTTTTTTTAACCTGTTTTTGGTCTGTCAGCCAACCATTGCAATATGAAGACCATGAAAGCAAAGAATTGACGTTCCTTGTTCATTGCTTCTCAAGCTCTAGGATTGATGCCTGGCACCTAATCAGAGCTCAGTAAATATTTGTTGAATCATCTAATGAATTTCACCCAGCCTTTAATCTACAGATTATCAAAATCCTCATAGGCCCCTACAAATATAGTGTGGTTATTATTATAAAGGAAATACATACTGAAGGATTCTTTAGCTGGTGTTTCGATCTAATTCCTTTTTATTATCATCCTAATCTTGGATCATGTAAATGATGATCACATTATACCCATCAGGATACTTTGCAAGAAAGAAATTCAAAATTATAGGAGCAATTTGGCAGTAACTTCCCAGTGCAGTTGGGTAAGTGAATCTAAAGATTCAATTAAATGATATAACAGTACAGTTCAGTTTTCATATGGAGGAATATTTTGATGTTCAATTTTAGCCTTAGGTTAATAGCATTATAAGATTGTATTCTTGGGTCATTAGAAGGATGAGTTTACTTTTATTTTAATATAAGAAAAACGCAGTGGTGGAAGCTAGATAGCAATTCCTATTCACAATATTTAACATTACTTTTGGTTTCAAATTTATTTGAAAATATAATTATGACTAGGGGATGTATAAATGTCTTTAAAATAAGAACAAATAAGAAGAATGTTCTTTAGCTCTATGTTATGGATAATTAAAAGAAGATATATTTCAGGATAGAAATGTGCTGTTTTGAGAGAGACTGTTTTTCTCCTTTATACCTTACTGCTTTGAGTTTTTTGAGGATCTTATTTGTGATGTGTTGTATAGGAACCTTGTTTTATAATGTAACTAGACTTGTTAAATATAAAAATATTAATTTTATTCTATGTATATTATTTTCTCCATTCTCATATGTGAACAATAACAGAAGCACTGCTGAATTAAGCTGAGTGCAAAATTCCAGAAAATTTTTCAAAATTTCCATTACAGAATTGGTGTGTACATATTTACTACTGGTGGAGTAAAGAAAGAACTATTTTCAGGTGTTTATATATGCACAAATTGTTTTGGTTTTGTTTCCAAAAAGGCATTTTAGTTATCTATTTTTCCATAACAAATTACCAGAAAATGTAGTGGCTTAAAACAATAATAAACATTTATCTCTCACAGTTTCTGTGAGGAATTAGGGACCAGCTAATGTTCAGCTGGGCAGTCTTTCATGAAGTTTCAGTCAAGATGTTGACCAGGGTTGCGGTCATCTGAAGGCTTGACTGGGGCTTCCAAGATGGCACACTCACATATCTGGGAACCATGTGCTGCTTGTTTACAGGAGACCTTGTTTCCTCATGATGTGTACTTCTCCATAAGGCTGCTTGAGTGTCTTTACAACACGATAGTTGACTTCTCCCAGAGCAAATGATTCAAGTAAGCAATGAGGAAGTTGCCATGTTTTTTATGATCTTACCTCAGAAGTCAGACCATCACCTCCATCATGTTCCACTAGTCATACAAACCAACCTTCATACAATGTGAAGAGACTATGTGAGGGCATAAATACCAGGAGATACCAGGAGAATCACTGGGAATCATCCTGGATGCTAACTATCACAGTGAGAAATAGCAAGGTTATCTTAAAATCTACCACTGTTATGAATTTTGAATTGATTATCCATGTTCACTAAAACCTGCTTTGCAATTATGGAGTGGTGATGAAAAAATGGAAATAACATTTAACAAAAAGGCCTGATAAGTGTATAAATAACATTTTCCCCAAATATTATGAATAATGTATATCATCACATTGGATAAGGCAAGTAAGTAATTATTATTGTATGTTTCATTGAGCAGGGATAATCAATTCAAAATTCATAAGACTATAAACATTTTGGTGGGAAATGAGATCAGATCATTGAAAAGAAAAAAATGGAGGAAGGGAAAGATCAGAAAACAAAATAATAGGATCCAGAGAAAGAATCCAGAGAAAGTAGTAGCAAAAGAGAAAGGAAAGGAAAGGGGAAAATAGGGATGAGAAAAGACAAACAGAGATAAGAGCAGAATAACAAAGATACAGAAATAAGTGGCAAAAGAAGTAGAGGAAAGAGAGATGATTTGCACAAAAGTAGAAGAAGGAAAGGGAGAAAAGAGCAAGAGAATGGGAGCGAGAGTTTTTTATTTTATTTTAAAGATTTATTTATTTATTTTAGAGAGAGAGAGTGGGGGAGGGGCAGAAGGAGAAGGAGAGAGAGTCTCAAGCAGACACCCTGCTGAGCGTGGAGCCCAACACGGGGCTTGATCTTACAACCCTGAGATCATGACCTGAGCTGAAATCAAGAGTCCAGCGCTCAACCAACTGAGCCACCCAGGCGCCCCAAGGGAGGAAGAGTTTAAAAAGGGAAAAAAAGAGAAGAGATCAGCCTTCTCATTCCTTTCCTCTGCTGGTGTTTTGATCCTTCACCACCTCAGATCAGGGCCAGGGACTTGCAGCCTCTGTGTTGGTTTTCTTCCCCTGTTTCCCAGCTTCTCTGGAGTTTCCTTTAAGGTCTGGTCCTCAGACCCCTGGTTTTTAGCTTGTGCACACTGGGTTGGCCAAGCATTTTTGGAGAGAAGAATGGAATGACCATTTTATTTAATATCCAAGTTGTTCTTGTTAAGGACATACTATCTTGCCGGATAATATTTTTCTAAAAGTATTGAAAAATTGTCATTTATCTGAAAAAAAGAAACAAACCAGACATAAGCAAATAATTTTCTGAGAGATTTTGGTTCTGTAAAAAGTTATTACCATACTTGTGTTTGGTTCCCTTTGTGTTTCTGCAGATAGTTCATTTTTTTTTCTTTTTGGGTTTTTGATTCAGAGTTTACTTTAGTTCAGTTTCCTGATTCAATTCATGTTTCTGTGATTAAAGGAAAATTCTGGTTAAAAAAGTATTCAGATGGCTGGTTTCCTTAGCCAAGATTTTTTTTTTTTTTTTAGAAAAACAAGAACATTACATAATTTGTCTTCAATAATGTTTAACTTACAGATTTAAGGAAAATTTGGCTAAGCAATTTTCATATATTGAAATATCGAATGAGCAAACTGATATCTATTTTTTTCATATATTCTCCATGTACTTTTTAAAAAAAAGATTGATTTATTTATTTTAGAGATAGAAAGAGAGAGGCGGGGGTGGGGGGAGAGGCAAAGGGAGAGAGAATCTCAAGCAGTTTCCATGCCCAGCTGAGCCTGACACAGGTCTTGATCCCAGGATCCTGAGATCATGACCTGAGCCAAAATCAAGAGTCAGATGCTCAACCAACTGAACCACCCAGGCGTGCCTTCTCAATGTACTTTCTGATGTACAAGTTAACTCACGAAGGTAAAGTCTTCTATGCTAATTCAAAGTATGGGGTCCTCTCCTCTTCCTTTTCCATTTCATTGATTTTTTTTGTTTGTTTGAATCTGTGTTTGTAGGTGAATATAAGTGAGCTGATGACAGTTAATTAACAAGCATTTATTGGATATCCATTACATACATAATGAATCAAAACAATATACATAACACTTAACAAAGCATCTGGGGTGAAATAAGAGAGAAAAAATATGGTCACATTTCCTGGGAAACTTAGAATGTAAATAGGTAGAAACAAAGTGAATGGGAACAAACACAAGATGATATATGAAGTGTGAAATAATTTAGAACATAGTAAATGTATCACTAATAGGATAATACAGAGTGAATGATCAAAGCAGAACTGGATCAGTCTTAGAAAACTGTCTTCAGTTGGAGAATATTGAACCAAAATTTGAAATTGGATTTGGTCCAGTATTAATGGGAATGAGTGAGATTGATTTCCTTGGTGTGGTGGGAAGTATGGGGGCCAGGGGTAGCTTGGTGAGTACAAGGGGATTGCCAGTGAAGGTAAACACATATCTCTAGTGACTTGGGAAATGATTTAAAGAAGTGAATCTAGAAAGATAAATTTAAATGCACAATCTGTGACCCAAATTTTTTTAAACGAATCCCTTCAAAATGTTACAGAAGGCTTTTTGTTTGAGAAGAACTGTGTATTTGTTCTGTATGAACCAGTTTGAAATGATGATAATGGATAGCAGAGCTTAAATAAATGAAAGTAGCAAAAAAATATGTATTTATTATCATATATCTAACAGATGAGTGTACAATATGAATGTCTTATTTCTCAAAGCGGACAAGTAATTGAAATAACATGGATGCTTTTGGACTCTCTGTATCACTCAGATGTGCAGATGTACACATGGAAGGTCACTGTGATGAGCTCTTGACTTGGAGTCTGTAGACTGGACTTCAAATCCCAGTCTATTTATTCAGACTGCTCTAACTTGGGAGAAGTTGCTTAACTACATTCAAACTCAATGTCACAGGGGTCTGTGAGGATCAAATAAGACAATGTATGTGAAATTACCTGGCATGTGGTAGGCACTTGATGTGGTTTTTATTTCTTTATTGTTTTCCCCAGGAGGCAGTGGGTCTTTATGGAGAATGTTGTCAGGCTGGGGTGGGAACACAGATGCTTTGATTCGTATTTTAAGTAAAGGGTGAAACATCTCTTTTATATTCTTTTTGATGGAAGGATTCAGGAACCTTCATACCTCTAAACATCACCCAGTTTTCTGGAAACGGGTCTGGGGGAAAATAGGCCTACTCATAGCCAATCATAAGGATTGGCCTTTTACTGCACAGAGCAAACATTTACAAAAATAGCTTTTTTCCTCCTCATAGAACTTAGTTTATTGTAGAAAGTTTGGAAAAATTCAGAATGTGAAAAGCATCGGCAATCTCACTACCGCAGAAAACCATTTTGATGTATTGTCTTCAATTTCTTTTATGCAGCATAAACCTACATTGGGATCAGCTGTACATATCTTTGGTAACCTGATGTTTTTCACCTTACATTGTATAGGAAGCACATTCTTATGCCACTACATGGAAGAATTTTTTGAAAACATACTTTTGAATGGTTATGTAGTATATCCCATTGTATGGCTCTACCAATAATTTATCTAATTATTTCCCTATTTTTAAGGCTGTTTAGAATATTTGCCATAATATCACTGCAATGATTATCAGTATACATCGCATCTCTGATGATTTATTTGAAATAGATTTCAAGAAATGAAATTATTATACCATCAAGTATAAACACCTGTAAGCCTCTTAACTCACATTGAGTATTATCCTATGGAAAGGTACCAATTTTATGTTCCTCGTACCAGTACATGACACTCAGCATTTCCCAGAACCCTTGCAGCAAGACATTTCTATGAAGGCTTCCTTCACAAGTGGTTGCCATGCCCATCTGGGCTGATTAATTTCTGGAAACCTTTGTCAATTGTTATTTATTAACAATCACTGCCATTGTACCTGAGGCTTTTCATTTCTTCTTTATCTTCGTTATAATTTACATGTTTCCCTTTACAGTGTTTTCTGAAAAACAGCAGAGCAGTAAATGTGCTAATAAAACTAAAATTGAGATTTAATTTCTTAGATATAATTGAGGTAGGCTGACGAACTCAGACTTGTGGGAAGCCTGGATGGATGGTTGCCTGGCAAATACTTCATGAGTCATTGTTTTTAAAACCTCCAGAGCCAGGAAGAAAGGGCTGATTAGCTGGAATGAGTTTTCATATTCCCATTTCATACATTTCTAGAAACAGTACAGTTTTGTGAATGTGTTAAGTGGTCTAAAATTAATAAATGATGATAAAAGCAGAAGATGAGCTGCTTTAGGCAAATTTGGCCCCATGACCTAGTCATGAACCTCTCTCAAGTAGGGTGAACAGTCCTTCTGTAACAGTCCCTTATGCATTATATGTATATGTGTACATGTCTGCTCCCTCACTGGCTGGTAGAGTTCCTTGAGATGGAGAATGAGTGTTTTCATCTTTATTTTGCTGCTCAGACTAAGGAACAATACCTATAATAGAATCATGTAGATGAACAATTCCCTAATGGCTGGCTAGAAAAGGAATTTCTGAACATGATAGCAATAAAAGAAATCCCAAAGGAAATTATTGAAAGATTTGAATATATAAAAATTTAAAATGTCTCTATATATCCCCTCTTCCGTAAATGTCCAAGCTCATGAACAAACTTAAATGTCAAAACAATAGGGGAAAATATTTTCCATAAATTTGACAGCAAGAGATTTAATGCCTTTAATATATAAAGAACTCATAGAAATCAATAAGACAAAATATTAGGAGCACATAGTTAAATGGGTAAAGGATATAAATACGTAACTCACCAAAAATAAAATAGACCAATAAATATTAAAAATGCCCAAATTTGCTTTTTTTTTTCAAAATTTTTTTATTGTGGGAAGGTACACGTAATAGAAAATTTACCATCTTAACCATTTTTAATGGTATGGTTCAGTAGCCAACTTCATTTTTAATTGAAGAAATGCACAACAAAATAGTCAGATACCATTTTTGATCATTAGATGAAAAAAATTCTTTTTCTATTTTAAAAAATGATAATAAATCTGGCAAAGGCAGAGTGTATGGAAATGTAATTTGGTACAACCTTTCTGGAAAGCAATTTGGGAATATGTATCAAAAACTTTAAAGATGTTCATACTTTTTGATATAAGAGTCCCACTTTAAGAAATTTATGCTAAGGAAACAATCTGAAATGTGAGTAAAGGTTTATAGCACACAATGCTATTTACCTTAAGAAAATAATAGAAAAACTTAAAAATTCTATAGTAAGAGTTAATCAAATAAATTTTGGTATAGCCAAACAATAGATTATTAACACATCTTTTAAAATACCAATGGAAATTTTTTTTAAAGATCTTATTTATTTATTTGACAGAGAGAGAGACAACGAGAGAGGGAACACAAGCAGGGGGAGTGGGAGAGGGAGAAGCAGGCTTCCCGCAGGGCAGGGAGCCTGATGTGGGGCTCGATCCCAGGACCCTGGGATCATGACCTGAGCCAAAGGCAGACGCTTAATGACTGAGCCACCCAGGCATCCCAAAATGCTAATCGAAATTTTTTAATAACATGGCAAAATACTTATAATTTGAAGTGAAAAGTATAAAATAGTCATTCACACATACATGAATATCTGCATAGAAAAATTACTAGAAAGAAATATACCAGCCTATTAGCAAGAACTATTTCTGGATAGTGGAATTACGTCTAATTTCTCCTTCATACGTCTATGTATTTTTGGGCTTTTTACAACAATAATGTACTGCAAATATTACTTGAAGTTTGCAGTGGTTTTTATCTTTTTTTTAAAAAGATTTTATTTATTTATTTGACAGAGAAAGACATAGCAAGAGAGGGAACACAAGCAAGGGGAGTGGGAGAGAGGGAAGCAGGCTTCCCATGGAGCAGGGGGCCCAATGCAGGGCTCGATCCCAGGACCCTGGGATCATGACCTGAACCAAAGGCAGACGCTTAATGACTGAGCCACCCAGGTGCCCCGGTAGTTTTTATCTTAAAAAAAGCTGGTTGTTAAAGAAAAGCAAGGAATAAGCAACACGTGGAAGGAGGTTCTTTTTAACATGGGAGACATTTGAAAGCTATATGCTGCGGAGAAGAGTGGAGAGGTTAAAGGTACAAGAAGAGGCTTTGTTGGGGCCGAGGTCCTGGGTCATAGGGTTGGGTGAGACCCAAGGAGGGACCTCCTCTACCAAAGCCTGAAGGAGAAGGACACAGACAAGTTTGTCACCGGCAATGAGGAAGTGGAGAGATTCTTGCCTGGTGACTGTTATTTTCCCTGAAGGAGAAGCAAGTGAGATTCTCTGCTGGGCATCTTTGGTGAAGCTTGAGAAAAGTGAGCTTTGAAATTGCCACTGAGCACAAAGGAAGGACCTTATGTGTTATTTGTTTTCAAAACCCGCTCCTTATTCTTATCCTCTGATCAGTGATCCAAGACAGGAATCTGGAAATCGTCCTTCCCATGCCTGTTGATCAATAAAGTTCTCATAGTCCAACCCCCTAAATATCTCTCGAACCAATCTTCTCTCCATTTCCTCTCCATCTTCTTGCCTGCATTGCTGCAATGGGTTCTAAACTGGTCTCTCTAGGCTCCTTTGTATTCCCACCTTTCAAAAACTCAAAAGGGATTTTGTCATACTTCCATTTAAAATACTTCATGGCCAGGGTACCTGAGTGGCTCAGTCGTTAAGCATCTGCCTTCAGCTCAGGTCATGATCCCAGGGTCCTGGGATCGAGCCCTGCATCAGGCTCCCTGCTCAGCAGGAAGCCTGCTTCTCCCTCTCCCACTCCCCCTGCTTGTGTTCCTGCTCTTGCTATCTCTCTCTCTGTTAAATAAATCAAGTCTTTAAAATAAAATAAAATACTTCATGGCCTTTGATTGCCTTTAGGATAAAAATCCAAATTCTATAACAGGATATACAGGGCACTTCTTGATCTGGCTCTTGTATCTTTTCAACTTTATTTTCCCCCCCATCTTTTGTACGTCCATCCATCCTTCTATCTGTCCATCTATTCCATTCCAGGCCATCCATCCTTCTATTCAAAAGTGCTAACAAGATGCTGGAAACTGTGTAGGCTAAGTGCTAGGAAATAATACAAAGAAGTCTAGACATGGTGTCTGTGGAAGAGCAACTTACAGCCTGGGGTGGGGGTGGGGGTAAATCGACATAAATGCGTGTGATACGTGCTATAGTTATCATGATGTGTTAAGGATGCAGTGAATGCACAAAGGAATGAGTGTTAGGTCCCTGAGGCTGGGGTTGGGCAGGGAGATGGAATCAGGAAAAGTTTCCTAGAGGATGTGACCCTTGAACTGGATCTTGAAAGGTAAGTAGATTTTTTGTTCTTCTTCTTCTTCTTTTGTGAAGAAGATGGAGAAAGGTGTTTCAGGTAGAGGCATTAATGTGTGTCAATGCATGGACGGTGTGACACAGCTGTGGTGTTTGTGGACCTGCATGTCCTTTGGTATACCTGTAGCACAGAGTGCAAGACTCTGCGTGTGTGTGTGTGTGCATGCGTGCATGCTTGCACGTGTGCTGGGGCAGTGGAGGAGGATGTTTAGTGAGAAAAGAGACTGGAAAAGGAGGCAGAGGTCAGATGGTGGAGTTCTAGGCTCTGACCTGAAGGCAAAGGAAAATAATTGACAGGGTTTTGATGGAAGAGTAATGTAATTAGATTAGGGATTTAAAAAGATCTGGTTGGCTATAACATGGAGAATGGATTGGTGGGACGTATGATACTGGAGGCAGTGCAGCCATTTTGAGGTTGTTGTCTAGAAGAGAGATGATGAAGCCTCAAGGCTGAACTAAGGAAAGAAAGTGGAGTGTTTTAGAAATGTTAAGGAGGTACTATGTTCTGTAGTGATGCTTCTCCAGGTATGGTTCTGAACTGGTGACGGTCTGTGAATTGATTGTTACTCATCTGCTATGAGATAAATATAGAAATCGACGGTAAGAATTTAGAAACTTTTGTAGCAAGTTGAAAGAGTAATCTTTTATCTGTTAAATCTAATAATGAAAAATTTGACTTGTATTTTGTAGATCTTTGCTTTTTTTTCATTTATCTAGTAATTAATTTTTATTGTATTTTATCCAAGTATTGGACCATATGGGCAAGCAATACAAAGTGGACCTCAGCACAGTTGGTTGAGAGGCACTCAGCTGTAGGACATGGTGATTGAGTGAATGTGGGAGTGGGAGGAAGGAGGGGTGTGAGATGACTCTCGGGTCTGACAACTGGGCATGTTAGTTATAGAAGGTTAAAGAAGCAGCCATTTTTTTTTTTTGGCAAGAGGGTAAATTCCCACTTCCCTATTATTCTGGGCTACAGTCATATATTTTTAAAAAGATTTTATTTATTTATTTAAGAGAGAGAGAGAGCACGAGTGGGGTGGGGAAAGGGAGAGGCTCTAGAAAGTTGAGCCTTTCTAGCACTCTGAGCAGTGAGCCTGACGTGGGGCTCAATCCCATGACCTTGAGATCATGACCTGAGCCCAAGGCAGATGCTTAACCAACTGAGCCACCCAGGCACCCCGGGCTACAGTCATATTTTTAAAAATGCATTTGGGGAAACATGTTATAATCTTTTATGCATCTAGGGTTTGCATGCACCATTTTCTCTATCAATAAATTCCTTACTTCCGTCTTCACTTGACTGATACTTAATATAAAGACAAATGTTGTGAAAGCATTTATGTATCATCAGCATCAGGCTAAATGACTTATATTCATTAATTTCATTCAATCCTCACAATAACCCTGTGAAGGAGGGATCTCATTTTGTAGATGAGAAAACTGAAGTTCAGAGAGGCTAAGTAACTTGCTTAAGGTCACCTAGCAGTAATCTGGGAGAGCTGGGCTTTGAACTCAAGGAATTCAAGAACTCATGTGCATGTTGTCCAGTCAAGCCTCAGTGCAACTGTTGCCTCTTCTAGGAAGCCTTCCCTGCTGTCTTTACTTATGGGTGCATCTTCTGCATTTCCACAAAGCACATGCGCACATCTGTCTCCATCACGGCACTTGTCATGCCTGATTAGAAGCATTCGTCCATTTGTTGTTTCCCTTTCTTTCCTAAACTGTGAACTACTTGAGGGAGGGAAGGATTCCTAACATCTGATTCCTCAATCCAGAGCACATTGCCCAGTATTAAGTAGGAGCTTGGTAAATGTCTGTTGAATAAATGGAGGTGTGAGAAAACATGGTGTATTACTGGGGGGATGATGATGGGGGCCAGAGAATAGGGAATACAGACTAAGTCTAAACAGGTAAATTGGTGTCACATCATGAAGATTGGTATATTCTGGGTTTAGGAATATGCAAATAGCCGTCCCAGAATCCTTTATCCTCTTCACCTGCATAGATATTAGACTTTTCAGTGCTGTAACTCTGTTCTGGGGGCACTAACCAGTGATATGCCCATATATGTTTAACAGCTACCTCCTCCTTCCTTGGCCCCACGAAAAGCCCCAATTTGTTGTGCTTTTGGATTTCCATGGTGTACATGCTCCCTTAATGGTCAATTTCAAGCTCCCAATGTGACATTACTGAACATGAAAGTGGGAAAAGTGGGAAGGGCCTCGCAGTATCGTGCCAATATGAATATTTCCACCACAGAGTTACAACAGACACAAAGAACTTCAAGACCACACCTAATAGTAAAATATAGTGAAGTCATTAGGAAGGGATGAGTTTTGAGGGTTTATTACCTTTGTTTTTAATATGTCTTTAATTACAATTTTATATAATTTAATTTTTAATCATGGCTGTGTTTAACATCTGGCTTACAAAATTCCTTAAATTTTAACAACTGGCTCCCATGAGCTGATGTGAGCTGACACCACTGTGACTAATCTTTTTATCTGGAGATTCATTCAAGCCCAGCTCCTGGGCCTAATCGTATTCCTAAGCAGGTCACCGTAAGAAGGTCTGAGTGAGTAGCTTTTTGAGGTAGCGTTAGCTCCCTTGTAATCTGCTCTAATCTTTGTCATCCAGTTCCCGAGTACTTAAGTTTCGACCTTGTTTTGCAATAACCCAACATGTCCTACAGATACCACCATCCTTGTAGAGACTGCTTTTTGTCCTGAATACTAGTTTCCCTCTGATGCCTTCTCCAGTCAGGGTTTACGAGTCGTAAAAGTTCTGCACTGTACAATGTGGAGCCATTTACATGTGGACTGCTTGCTTGGACTGTCCCCTGATACATTTTGTTCTATTGCTTACCTGCCCCGCTACTGCTTAAATACCTGCACTGGTGTTTGGACTTGCTTTAAATTCTAGTACATGGTTCTTCTAATCTGCTTATCCTCTTAGTTTTTGATTTACTTTTGGACTGAAGATTATGTATTCCTTTGGCTTCAGTAACTGACACTTGGCCTTATTCCATGATCTGATTACAGGGCTGTCTGGCTTCCTGACTTTGGCCTAGCCAACCACAGCTCAAATTCAAATGCTGGTAAAATAGCAACATTAGAAAATGAGCTAATTTAAGCAGGTATTACTATCTTATTGTTAGCAATATCTGCCAATGGTTGGAAAAACCAGGGTTGCCTGACTTGCAAACAATTCCTGGAGATCTTCTGGGAATTTTGAAGGGTGCTTAAGTTAAAATAATGGAGCAAATGAATTAAACAAATGGCAGCTCTTCACTAGCTATCAGTTCAAGGAAGCTTCAGAGGAGATTGAGTGAACATCTGGGTCTTTTATAGATTGAGTTTCTCTTTGCTATAGCCTGTAGGAAGGTCATATGGGATAAATCTAAGCTAAGCACTAGATGTTTCTGAAATAAAAGACACTATACTTATGCATAGTCTAGTACTTCTTTGCTATTCGAACCTAATAAAATCAAGGCTCTTCATTAAGAAGGGGGCTTGGCATTTCTCTTAATGTTCAACAGATATTAACACTGGTAACCTAATATTGATACAGAACAACCTAATATTGATACAGAATGTTAATAGATTTCAGTCTTGAATACTGTTGAATGATCTAGAGATCAACTTGAGAAAAACCACAAGGGGAAAAGCATGTTAAAAACTTGAGTTGGTTCTCCCAATGGAAAAAAAAACCTTTAGTTGGTAGTCTAGGATTCATGCTGTTAGTCAGGCTTCATTGACACTTTGCCCCTGTATAGAGGTAACTGGGGCAGTTCCCAGTCCAGGAAAAGGTCTGTGAGCTTATCACTGAATAGAATGAATCCTTATTAACTCCAAGATTGTGGGATTTTTCCACACTCCAAGAGAGTAGCTGTATATAATGACATAGTAAAAATCTGCCCTGGGACAGGAAGTTGGTTTTCTGAAGAATATTTTCATTCTCAGACTCTATCCATAAAGAGAATTACTTTAAATCTTTTCCTGGGAAGGTAGGGTTAGAAACAAGTATTCCAAGAAATAAATAAACAACTGAGTGAGTTTGGAGAGCTTGGCATCTTATCTTTCATCAAAGCAAGTGATGCCAAGCAGGGCAGGCTTTGTGGGCCCGTTAGCCATGCAGTTGCAGAGTCCTGTGCTGAGAAAGTTTCCACACTTGGCTTAACGCTGTTGCCATTTTGGATTTCTTACTTTGTGAACAAAGGGCCCCACATTTTCATTTTTCATCACTGGGCCCTGCAAATGATGAAGCTGGTCCTAACGACAAAAGAGGCGGGATTAGGCTTTCGAAGAGGATTTCTTTCTGCAAGAATGCTCCAGGATAACACTGAAAACATGCCTTGAAAAAAAAAGGTTATAATTTTTATATATCCAGCCAGGCAAGAATAAACCAAGAGTGCCGCAAATGGTGTTATAAACATCCGAGTGTGTATAACAGCTAACATTGGGATACCCCATACCGGCTTGGCACACATCACCTCATCCTTCATTCCCTATTTTGCAGTTGAGGATATGAGACGCAGAAAGGATAAGGAAATCATCAGAGGTCACACAGGTAGGTAAGTAAGTAGCAGAGCTTAGATTTAAACCAAGGCAGTATGGCTCCAGAATGTTTTTTTATGTGATGTTTTTCCTTTTTTACTAAATGGAGTAATGACATTGGTGCTAAAAGATGGTTTCCAGTACCTCCGGTTATGCTGGTCATTACTTTTAAACTCAGAGAAAACTAATGAGCTAGGGCCCTTTAAAGGCCTAAGCCAATGGGCATTTGGAAGCTAATAGTGAATTACACCATAGAACAAAACACATTCTTTCCTTTGGAACATCAACTACTGACTACTTTATTAAGGGGAAAGTACTAAACACATCACAGTTTAGTGTCTCATAACTGGCATTCAGTTTTGACTCAAATATTTTTAATTACACTACTAAGCTTATGTGCCAGAGGCAACATTTTCATCCTTAGAAATTTATCCTATACTTTATTCCTTCCAGGGAATTGAGGATTTGGCTTATACTTGCTGGATACATTACATGATCCTATAAAGCCATTTTCAAAATAAAGAGTCTTACCTTGATTTTAGTTTTTAAAATCTTTGTAGGCATCAGACCATACTGGTTTGAGGATGGGCTCTAGCATCTCATGGCTAATTTTCTGGTCCTTAGATTTGCGTCTGTGATAAAGATAATAGAAACAGATACCTCACATATTTTCCACAAGACTAGGAAGCACCCAGCACTTGCTAGAACATAATTAACACTCTGTATATATGAATAATGGTTTCATTTATGAAAACTTGGGTAGAATAGTACCATAGGTGGATCTCAGGGATATAACATCTCTAAGCTTCAGTTTCTTCAGCATAAGTCCAGTTAATAACACCCATCTCACAGGGTGTTATAAGGATTAAGTAGGATAATGTGTAAGAAGTGTTTAGCACAGGGCCTGGCATATACTAAGTTCTTACTGAATAGTATCTTCTATTATTCAATTTGAATTTTCTCTCTGTAATGTAAGTCTAGGTAATTTCCCAGTGAAATTTAGGACCTGGTATATAAAACTATTTTATTTTTAATAATATTTTTCTTCTCCATAGGTCATATTCTGTTAGGAGAATGAGATAAATGTTGGTTTTTACTGTACAGTAATACTTTTCTGTATTAATTATGCATCTTAAAAATAAACTTTGGAAAGATGTGTTGGTCTTTTTCCAACGATCCTTTTATAAAGGGCTATTAAAATAACACATAAAAGAAGTAACGTTCATTCATTATTCATACGTTGTAGCAGTGATTACATCAGCTCAGTCTGGCCATCGATCGGCCCTCGGAGCCTCCAATTCAGCCGGAGCTCAAGGAGCAAACAGCAGAGGGAAGGCAAACAGCACATCTTCTCCTGTGTCTTCCAGAACTAGTTCTACCAGTGAGGCCCTCCTTCTCCTGTTCCTTCAGCTCTTCTCCTCCACGGGTCCCTTTCCCTCTGCCCATCAGTATGGTTGGGTCTTTTCAGACAAGAAACAAAATAATTTTTCTCTCAAACTTGTTCCTCCCTTCAAGTACTTTTTCATCTTTCCCTTTTCTTTGACTGCCGAACTTCTGATAAAAATGGTCTTTACTTCCTTAACATCTCTCACTTTTCACTCCCTCCATTCACTTTGTCTTTCATCCCTAGGACTTTCTGGCAATGGTTATCTTGAAAGCATGAAGAACCTCCCAAGTCATCAAGGTGTTTGACCTTCTCTTAGTCTTCATTCTTCTTGACCTGTCTGAAACATGTGGTACTGTTGAAATTATGACAGTCTCTTAGAGTCTGCGACATTGTTCATGCTTTTCTTGACATTTGTGTCTTGTTTTTTTCACAGAAAATGGCAATGATGCCCACTTCGCAGAATGTTATGAGGATAAAATGAGATGTTATTGTTAACATGTATAGCAATCAGGAACATTCACTTGACAAGCTCATTTATCCACAAGACTCTAAGGCTTACACTACAAAATGACTCCTGTATCTGTATTTTTTTGATCTTTCTCTAGATGTTCATTCTTCTTCTTTGACCTCTATTTTTCCCTGTAATAATAAAATCATGGGTAGTTAGAGCTAGAAGAGTTCTTAGAGAGACCACTCTCAATTTATAGTGGAAGAAATGATAGTGTGCAGAGTAAATTGGTTTGGGCCAAGGCTGCTGGGTCAGTAAGGATTGCTTCAAATAACAGAAATCCCAATGAAACTGGCTTAAATGTGTGATCTTCCATAACAAGAAGCACAAGAGTATGGCAAGCAAAGTTTGGTTAGTGTAGCAGTTCAATGACTGCATTATGGGGCCCAATTTCTCTCTCTCCTGGCTCTGCCATCCTTAGCATGTTGGTCTGTTCACAGGCCAGCTGCTGGTGGTTAGATGGCTACAAGTGGTTCCTAGTGTCCCATTCATACCTGACAATGTCCACTGAAGGGACAGACCATCTCTTCCTGTATAGCTCTTCTTAAGAGTGAGAGTTCACTATCCTAAAGCACACAGCTGACTTTCCTTCATGCTTCACTGGCCAGACTTGTGACATGCCCTGGGAATGGGAGATGTGATTGACTTAGACCAATCAGAATTTACCCCTGAGGCTGAGTCCAGCCTCCTCTGAAGTACATGGACTACCAAGCTGGGTCAACACAGAAACTAAATCTGGTTTCTTTGAGACTAGAAAGGAAGAAGGTGCAGTGGAAAATGAAGGTTGGGCCAGGTCCCACGATGTCTGTCACTGTCTCCCAGCCACAACTAGAACTCAGGTTTCCTGATCCTTACCCAACTCTCTTTCAATAATTCTTACTGCCTCTCAACATTGGAGTCAGACTCAAGATGTCCACCATCTAACTGATCACCTTTCCACTCAGACTTGCCCCTTATCATGTTTTCCTATGTATTGACTATTTTCTTCTGCAAGTGGGCTACCATTTTCTCTACTAATTAGCCAGCTTTGACTTCTTTCTTTCCCTTGTTCTCTGTATTAATCATGCATCTTAAAAATAAACTTTGGAAAGTTCATAGTTCATTTTGTAAATCTTATTTAACCTCTCTGTAAAAAAATCTCTTACATTCACTGTTTTCTTTCCATTATTACTATTGGTTCTGGGTGACATCTTTATTATATATGACTTGGATTATTACAATAGTCTGGTAACTGATCTTCCTTACTCACCTCTCTTTCTAATTCTCATATACTCTTCAAATCACTGCTATATTCATCTTCCTAAAATATTCGTCTTACTTTTGAGAGGGGTGTCCAATGAGACTAAGCTCTAATAGTTTTTAAAAATTAGAATAAATTGGTATTTGAAAGTTTCCTGTAGCTTCTATTTCTAGTGTTAGAATTTACAGATTTCCTTGGGGCAGATATCCTTTTACCTGAGAACAATCTATAGAATGGTCTCTTTTAGATAGATGTAAGGCCAATAGATACCATTGTTTAGAGGAAAATGTGCAACAGAACTTTTGTTTTACATTGACAAATAGTGCCTTTCTGGGAGGTTGTAAAAAAAAAAAAGATGGGTATACTTGCATAAGGTGCAAGGAGCCTTCTGGGAAGTAGTGGATAAAACTACGACACTTTTTGAAATTTAGTATTATTAGTATCAGATGAATTAAAATAGACTCAACTGGGACGCCTGGGTGGCTCAGTCGGTTAAGCGGCTGCCTTCGGCCTGGGTCATGATCCCAGGGTCCTGGGGTTGAGTCCCACATAGGGCTCCTTGCTCAGCAGGGAGCCTGCTTCTCTCTCTCTCTCTTCCTCTGCTTGTGCTCTCTCTGTCAAGTAAATAAAATCTTTAAAAAAATAAAATAAAATAGACTCAACTTAGGGCATTTGGCAAAGACATCAAATGCCTTTGGGGAGTAACTCATCATAATAAAAGGAGAATCCAGAATGATGACCAAAGCCATATGAGAAGTTTAGACTGGGTTTGGGGAGGCCTGGTTCTGGAATGGGCGGGGTGGGGGGGTCCTTTAAAAAAATGCTGCATGCATATGTAAGTGTAAATATATACATGCTGGAAGCCGAAGTCATGCAAGTGCAAATTTAAGAGTCTAGTACTGATGTGACTTGGGATTTCTACAGCTGGTCTAATACTGATGGAGAGCCATCTCCACTTGCACCGAGGAATTCTTATGAAGTGATAGCACCAGTGAGTTAGTACCTCGGGCTCTTTGGGGAGGACTGTAGGATTTTGGAATCACAGTTTTCTTGCAATCAGGCAAAAAAAAAAAAAGATATAAAGCTATCTGGATTGGAAAGAAAGAAGTAAAACTCTATTCAGAGACGACATGATCATTTACATAGAAATTCCTATATAATCTCTGAAAGAGCTCCCAGAATTAATAAGTGACTTTAGCAAGACTGTAGGATATAAGCTCATATATAAAAATCCATTGGATTTCAATATATAGTCCTAGCAATGACTAATCAGACATTGAAATAAGAATGAATTAAAATAACAAAAATATGAAATATTTGGGGATTAATTTGAGAAAAGATGTGAAAGATTGGTACATGGAAAACTATAAAACATTGCTGAGAGAAATTACAGAAGACCAAAATAGAGAGACATATTGTGTTTAGAGACTGGAAGACTCAACATGGTGAAGAGAGCAGTTCTCTAAATTAATATATAGATTCAATGCAATCCCAATGAAAATCCCAGCATGTATTTTTTTTTCTGGTAGAAATTAATAAGCTGATTCTAAAGTTTACATGGCAATGCAAGGGATCTAGAATAGCTTAAGTAATTTGAAATAAGAGAACAAATTTGGAGGACTTACCCTATCTGACTTCAAGGCTTTTTATAACACTTTTGTAATTAAGACAGTGTGGTATTGACATCAAGGTAGGTAAATAGATCAATGGAACAGAGTAGAATCCAGAAATAGACCTAACATATATGGCCAATTGATTTTTGACAAGGGTATTTAGATAAAAAGGATAACTTTTTCAACAAATGATGTTAGAACAATTAGATATTTATCTGCAAAAAACCCCCAATTCCCCCCAAACCCTTCAATTCATACCATATGGATTTTGCAGCATATACAAAAAAATTAATTCACAATGGATCGTAGACCAAAATGTAAAACTCTAAAACAGGAAGAGAACACAGAAGATCTTTGTGACTTTGAGTTAGGCAAAGATTTCTTAAATGCAATGTCAAAAGCACACTCCATAAAAAAAAAAAAGAATACATTAGACCTCAAAAATTAAGAACTTCTACTCCTTGAAGCCCTTTTCAAGACTGGGGAAAATATCTGTAAATCATGAATCTGATAAGGGGCTTATATTCAGAATGTATAAAGAACTCTGGAATCTCAATAATAATAATAATTTTAAAATGGGCAAAATATTTGAGCAGACACTTCATCAAAGAAGTTATAAAAGTGGCAAATAAAAACATGAAAAGTATTAGTCATTGGGGAAATGCAAATGACAAACATAATAAAGTATTACTATACACCTATTCGACTGTCCAAAATTAAAAAGCAGAGACCACGCCAAGCGTTCTGATGTGGAACAACTGATATTCTCCTATAATGCTGGTAGGAATGCAAAGTGATAAACCATTTTGGCAAATACCTTGACAGTTATTTAAAAAGCACAACAGAAACCTACTATGTGACTCAGTCACTTCACAGCTAAGTATTAACGCAAGAGAAATGAAGGCATATGTCCATATAAAGACTTGTATATGAATATTGAAAGTAGCTTTATTTGTAATAGCCCCAAACTAAAAACAATGTAAATGTCCATCAAAATGGTGAATGAGTAAACAAATTATGGCATATCCATACAATGGAATATCACTTACTAGTAAAAAGCAACAAACTATTGATACGCCCAACAATACGGATGAATCTCAAAAAATTGTGTTGAGTGAAAGAAGCCAGACTGAAAAGTCCATACTGTGTAGTTCCATTTATACAAAATTCTTGAAAGTGCCAATTAATCTACAGTGGCAGAAAGCAGATCAGCAGTTGCCTGGGGATGGAGCAGGAGGGAGAGATTATGAAGGGGCACAAAGAAACCCGTGGGGGTGATCGATATGTTCATTATCTTGATCTTGGTGATGGTTTCATGGGTGTACACACATGTCAAAACTTACCGAAATATATGCTTTAAACATGTACAGTTAATTATACGTCAATTATACTTCAATAAAGCTGTCTAAAAGAGAGATATTTTAAATAGGCAAAAATAGGTAAAGTTTGAAATACTGGTTATACCTAGTGAGTCTATATTCTGCAACTGACTAACCTCCAAACCTTTGGGTCTGGCTTTTGCTCTCCATGATCTGATCTCAGGCTAACATTCCTGCTGTATTTCCCATTGACATTTTGAATTCCAAAGGGGACTGTTTCCTGAACAGGTATTACATTTTCTCATGCATTTCATTATCCTAGAATGGTTGGCCTACCATGTTCTGATCTCCTCACGTAGAGATAATCCCTCCTTCTTCTGAACTCCCATAATGCTTTGCATCTTACTTTCTGGCTCTCATCACATTTGTCTTTATATTATAGCTTATAAACACATTTCTTACCTCTCCTATAAGACTGGAAGATTCTTGAAGTTAGTGACCTATGTATTCATTATTTGTCCCAGTCCCCTAATGGCATTTTAGAGAATGTCTTACAAGTAGTAAATATATATATATATATATATACATATATATATATACACAATAAATATGTTTAACGGAACATTTTTAAAATACTGGCCCAAAGACTAAAAACATTTCATTGTGTTTAAAAAATATGAAACTTTTCCTAATTGTGATGTATGCAATCTTCATTCACATAAGATTGGGGAATATTTCCCTTCTATTTAGGTTGTTTCATCTCTCAATCTATTGTAAATACCTTGTCATCTTTAAGACATTTCTGATTACCTAAGTACCAGAAACTATTGTTTGTAGTAGATTTGTAATTGTTTATGGATCTCCCATATAATATGCAATGGTTGAGCAAAATGGCAGAAAGATGCAATCATTATATTATAGAGAAAATAACATAAGTCTGTTTCTGGAACATTGTTTTTCTATTTTTGACTCCCATGTTGAAATAATGAAACCCAAATCCTGTCTAAGAAATGGGCCAATGATAAAACCCAAGAATAATTTTGTTGCGGAGTTAAAGTGAACAAGAAACCGGGCTAAGAGGAAAGCTTTATTTCAGTTTCGAATATCTGAAAATTTGGGAAATTGGATAAAAGGAGTTCAGGAAATTGCACTGGATGAAAATGATGTTTTGTATTTGTTCTAATGTAAAAGCATCTATTTCCCTCACACAGAGATGGAGACGTAATGGTCTCAAATCTAATGGAAGTGCTCATTGCCAGGGGTATTGTAGTTTTGAAATGGGTTTGTTTGAGGATTCTAGGTCTAATTTCATATCATTAAACTCTGAAATTACAGAAGGCTTTCCGAAGTAATCCTTGTGCCTCAAAATGGCCTCATGGTACACCACGAGCCCGTTTGTATACCAAGTCTGAAGGGCTTGTAATACAGTCCTCCTTTCTATAGAAACCAGCGCTGTGTCTCCATTCTTGCCTTTCCCATGGGCTGCGTTTCTTGCGACACGCAGTGTCAGAGCTCAGCTTGGGTACTACAGGTTTCTAAAGCTGATAATATGGCAGAGGTGACAATGTTCGGGTTTGGATGAGACCTGGGTTTGAATACTAATTCCAGACACATGAGCTCCGTGGCCCAGATCCAGTCTGCTAGCCTCCCGAGCCAAAACTTCCCCATCTGCCAAAAGGGTACCATGGACGTCAAGACTTAGCATGGTGCTTGGCACAGAGAGCAAACACTCAACACGTGTGCGGTTAGTATTATTAGCAACCAGAAATTATCTTAGTTTTACTTCAAGAAAATAGTTTTAGCCTTGTGCTAAGGATAATTTTTTCCCAAGATTTTCTTTTTAAGTAATCTCCACCCCCAACGTGGAGTTTGAACTCACAACCCCGAGATCAAGGGTTGCATGCTCCACCGACTGAGCCAGCCAGGCGCCCCTGTGCTAAGGATCACTTTAAAAAAAGATAGTGTGGGTGTGGGTGTTTTTCTCAGAAACATTTCTAGAGGAAATTTGGTGGCTGTGTATCTATTGTTAAAAGGCCTATCCAAATTTGTCCAAGAGATACAGTGTCCATGCCTTCAAATAGATACACAAATGGTGTTATGGAACCCCCAGATATTGTCCACTCAATTCACTGTGGGCAGGAAGAGGGTCTATTTTTAAGGGGAAGGAAGACGACCATAAATAGTTAAAAATAGGATTCTCCTCTGTCTTCTGGCTGCCACTTGCACCCTTCATTTTTCTGTCCACCCCCGTGGTTCCTAAAGACCTCTTATCACCTCTGTTCACTTTCCCCCCCTTTTTCTCTACTTTAGAAATGGTACATATTATGAAAGAGAAAATTCTTGACACCGTCCCCAGAAAGTCAGCGGTGGGGGTAATGCATTTTTAATCCCAAACACCTGGCCTCCTTTTATTTGGCTGCCAGAATGAGGAGGTTTTTTGATTATTCAAAGAAGTCCTCTTGCTGGTGCTCAGAAATGACTAAAAAGGTTAATAAATTTCAGAATCTGCCTTGTAATCCAGGGGGATAGAACTTTGCAAACACAGACTTTTCTTTTTAGATTGAATCTGACATTATGAAAAGCTAGCCCTCTCTTCCCGCACTCAAAAGTATTTATCCAGGCTTTACACACTGAGTAGCAAGAGCGTGGCAAGGGAGCTAACATTAACGGTGGGTCCGCTCGGCAGAAGGACTCACACACATCATCTCACGTGGGCTTCGTAACAGGCCCATGGGGAATGCATCACTGTTTCCATATTCCATCGGTGAGGGCACAAGGGGTCTTCAACACGCCCCATCGCGGAGGGACTCGCTCTGGTGCCGTTTCCCCAAGCGCTGGTGACCCCGCGCAGGATTAGCCATTGTCTCCAGCTGACCCCTTCATCCCAGTTGCGTAGAACCTTGATACGAGGTCCTCTCTGCCCACATGCGGTGCCAGTTATGGCAAGATGTGGCTCCCAGTTTCAGCCACCCTGTGTAGTCAGTCAGTTCTTGGGGTGTCAAGTGCAGAGGCCATCTTTCAAGGAAAGAGGGCTTTGAAATGACCATCCCCTCCCTCAGTGGTATAGGCACAGCGTCCGTCTCCCCAAATCTCTTTCATGGCTCTGCTTACATGGAGGCAGGTGTACAAGTCCCTTTCTGTTGGCCGGGGTGGTGAGGTAGTGTGTGGGGGACGGCAGTGGGTGGGAGCCCCAGTTACCTCTCAATGGTGCCTCTCAGTAGAGCCTGCAGGGCACGGCGGGAGCGTGCGGTGGTTTTGGGCTTCAGTTATGATTCCAAGAAAACAAGAACGTCATTTACACAGAGATTTAGTCCTTAAAACGAGCCTGTGGGGAAGGCTCAGTTATGGCCCCAGATTGAATCTGACATAGCTTTAACAAGATACCCCCCTTGAAACTTGACTCCGATGATGTTCCAGGGTCATGGAGTGATTACGGGTATGGGCGTGGGTTTGAATCACTGCTCTTACACTGTCCGTGGTAAGTTCAAGCAACTTGATACTGGTGTGACTCTCACCTTCCTGTGCCTCAGCCTCCTCTCCGTATGATTCGCCTACCCTGTTCTACTGTGAAAAGCGAAAGAGATAACCTCCATGGTAGTAAGCGTGCTCTGCGTGTTCACTGTTGCCATCTCTGGTTTCCAGATGAGGAAACTAACACCCAGATGGGTTAGGTAACTGCCCAAAGTCACCGAGCTACTAAGTGTTTTCAAAACCTATGCTCTTAGCTGTGCCTCCGTGGCCGTGCCTCTTAGCCTTTCCCACATCCTGGCACACATGGAAAATGCTATTACTCCTACGGCCTTGGGGGGAATGAATGGGACAACTCAAGGCTTCAGGCAATGGGTCTGGTGGGCTCTGCCCATCCCAAGCTCCTTCTGGTCAGCGGGTACTTTGCTATATTGGAACAGATGCCGAGGATGTCAGGTAAGTCTTCCTGGAGGAAAGGCTTGAACAGTTAGTAAAGTTTAGTAGTGGGGGTGGGGGGGCAGTGAGGTTGGGTATGAGGAATGCTTAATTTTCTCTTCTGGAAAATGGAGATCACAATACTATCTGTTTTACAGAATACTCCAAAACTGAATGAAGGAACATATATGGAAAGGCTTTACAAAATGTGATATCAATTCTAGCTGTTACTATTTCTAAGGAAAATGGACAAAATATTTGAAATTGTAAGAGTGGTTTAGGCATAGTGGTTACAGAGGTGGAACATTTCTACCAAACAATCACTCGGGGAAAGGTACAGTTTTGAATAGGACCTTCCCCCCACTCCCTTGCTCTCTCCCTCCCCACCTTCCTTCCTTTCTTTTTATCTTTAACCCAACAAAAATGGACATTAGCTTCTTCCAAGGTTTGTTGTGAGGCTTAACCTATTTTCATCAAGTAACTAAAGCAAGTAGGAATAAGTTCAAGAGTCCTATAATCTCTGAAGGTCAGACTAATCTGGCTTTTCTGAGGAAATGGCATGCTGGGCCATCTCCATGACATAGTCCCAGGGCTTCTTTGGGGAGGACTTGTTCTGACAGGCAAGGCAAGCTGGACCCAGAAACAAAGCTTTAATCGTTAGACGGGAGAGATTTGGGGCTGTCAGTCAGCTTGTCTCTTGCCCCAGGGCCCGACGTCTGAGTCCTGTGGAAAGGGGGATGGGAAGGTTGTGAGTAAAGCTTGTACGGGCCACCACAATGATAATGTTGTCCGTCTCTGGGGCCCAAGGATGTCTGCCTTGGTCCTGTCTCTCTGAGAGCATAAGTCAAGGGAGGAAGAGAGACATTCTTCCCAATTGTTCGGTGTAACACCAAATTTGCCTTGTCATCCTGACATCAGCTCCACGGCATCAGCTCTACCATCTCCTGATGGCAATGCCGGTTGGACATGGTGAACAGTGAAAGGATGAAGGCAACGGGGAGAGAGTAGCAGGTGCCATGTGAATGGCTACTAGACTTGTCAGGATATGGGGAATGTTCATATGTTGTCATATGGAAGAATGATTAGAGGCAGAAAGTAGGAAAACACTGGTTGCACAGAAAACAAAAACAAGTCTTGGGGCATTTCCACAAGTCTTCATTGCTATTTCAATCCTACTGTTTTGTACCCTTGAGCTACTTATACTTTGAGATCCAGGATGAGATGTATAGACTAGCTTATCTCAAAATATTACCCATTTTAAGAACTGTTTTTTGAAAGAGTTCATTTAAAATTTGTTCAACTTTGACATTTTCTTTCCTGAGTTTACTATAAAATTCAAGTCAAGTAACCTGCACAAATGCATCAATAATTTAAAAGCTACCAATCTTACACATAAAAAAGAAGGCTCACAATCTTCAATAATCTTTAATGTAACATGCATTCATTATATATGAGCCCTCAAAGGAGAAACTCACGTTCAGAATCCTAAGTGCTACGGAATGGTGGCTTTGGGATAGTTAAATACCACACATTTGCTTTGTAAAACCACCATCGAATGACTTTAGCATATTAACCCTGAAAGTCATCATGACTCTTTTTTCTCTAATCATGAGGACTAAGCAAAAGAAGAGTATTTTCTCTGATGTGACATTCTTGTGGTCATAGCTTTAACAAGATACCCTCCTTGAAATTTGACTCCGATGATGTTCCTCAGGCCTCGGAGAAGCTGACTCATTCTTTGTGGCTGAACTCAAATGTCACCTCCACCGTGAACTAGTCCCTAACACCTCGAAAAGAATTAATTGCTCCCATGGAACTTGGTCCATGCCTCTGTTATGGTCCCATTATCACACAGTGTCCTAGGTATGCTTGTGTTTGTTTACCCAATACACTCTGAGGTCCTGGGGCGTGGGGATGGTTTTTGGCACAGGAGGCACTTAATAGATAATTGTGGAATTAAAGAGAGTATCTATCATCACTATGATACTATGTTTAAGATACAGATACATTTATGCACTTGTACAAACAAACAGGAAAAAAATGTTCAAGGGGCTATTGCCCTCCAGACATAGAATTAAAAAAAAAAGAACGTTAGGAAGTTGTCATCTTAAAATCTCCTTAACTGGAGAGATTCAAGAAAGGTCCACAATATTCTGAGGTGAATGGCTGAGTTAATGAATGAAAGAATATTTTTTCTGTTATCTAATGTATGCTTGATTTACATCTATATTTAAAGCTAGAACCCAGGGGAAGGCAAGGGGTTGGGTCTGATATTTATTGAGTGACTTCTGTTTATAAGGTTCCACAATTGGAGGTTTCTGATACATGATTTCACTTTAGGTGCAACCATCCTATTGATTGAGTCTTATCGGCTCCTTTTGTCAAATGGGGAAAACTGAGTTTTGGAGGTTCAGCAATGTGAACACAGTCATTCCATCTGCTAAGTGGCTGAATCAGAATTTGAACCCAAATCTGAAAAGAATTCTTAGTGTGTGTCTCTATGTGTTTAAAAAAGGGAAGATTTCAACAGTTATTAAGATAATTCAGGGCAGGCGCCTGGGTGGCTCAGTTGGTTAAGCAACTGCCTTCGGCTCAGGTCATGATCCTGGAGTCCTGGGATCGAGTCCCGCATTGGGCTCTCTGCTCAGCGTGGGGTCTGCTTCTCCCTCTGACCCTCTTCCCTCTCGTGCTCTCTGTCTCTCATTCTCTCTCTCTCAAATAAATAAATAAAATCTTTAAAAAAAAAAAAAGATAATTCAGGGCAAGCCTTACCTTGTAGCCTACATTTTCCCCTCTTAAATAAATATCTAAGGAAAAGGTTTGGGGGAAGGGCTTGAAGTGGGTCATAGGTGTGGTGGGTAAGCAGGTGGACTCAGAGTCAGAAACCTGGGTAGAGAGCCTGCTCTGTCACATTCTAGTGGTGTGATCTTGGGCCAATTATTTAACCTCCTTGAGCCTCAGTTTCTTTAACTGTAAAGTGTGGAAATGGGTAGAGGTGAATAATCATCGTTTGTATCCGATAGGATGTTTTAAGTATAAAATGGGAGAGCCCACTAAGCAGCTAGCCAAGCACCTGGCACTCGGCACTAATGTTCGATACATTCTTATCATAATTACCCAAATGCTCTATGCGTATTGCCCAAAGTCAACAGATAGTTGCTCATCTCTCTATTGAATGTTTAGCAGATGCAGTCTTAGAGTAAGTGGAAGAGAAGCCCCCTGAATGACCTTTCCACTGTGACCTGCAGCCAAAGTGTGGGGGTTGGAATCATGATGGGAGTTTGGTTCCTGGTTCTGCTTGGTGATCTTGGCAAGACAGTCACTCAGTTTCTCTGAACGCAGTTTTCTTATCTGCAGAATGGCAATCAAACCTACATCTATCTTACCAAACTCTTGCCAGGTTTACTTGACAAGTGCTAAGATAAGAAGCACATGGAAGGGCATCTAACCGGGTCTAAGAAGAGCCAGGAGAGTCTTCTTCAAGGGAGTAAAGTCCGAGAGGACACCTAAAAAAGAAAAGAGCCTAGCAAACCATGATACACACCGCTGCCAATAATAATTACCATTTTAATAATTAAGTATATACAGATCTCCCTCGACTTATGACAGGCTTCCATCCCGATAAACCCATCATCAGCTGAAAATCTCTTAAGCCAAAAAGCATTTAATACATCTAACCTACTGCACATCACAGCTTAGCCTAGCCTGCTTTAAATGTGCTCAGAACACTTACATTAGCCTACGGTTGGGCAGAATCATCTCACACAAGGCCTATTTTATAAGAAAGTGTTGAATATCTCATGTAATGTATGAAATACTGTCCTGAAACACAGAATGGTTGTGTGGGGACAGAAAGCTTGCAAGCGTACGAGTTGCTGCCCCTCACGACGGTGCAGCCGGCCATCCTGAGACCGCGTTGCACCGCATACCGCTTGCCCAGGAAAATACCGAAATTTAAAATTTAAAGTACAGTTCCTACTAAATGCATATTGCTTTCGCACCATTATAAAGTCAAAAGATCATAAGGTGAACAATGTCTGTATAAGTGATACTTAAATTTATTTCAGACAACATTTTCCATTCTACTGGTTTCACTTTCTGACATAACCTTTAAATTTCATTAAGTTTTTAGGGGGAAGAATGCTGTGATTTTTTATTTTTCATTATTTATTTATTTATTTTTAATGGATTGCAATTATCTCCAAAATTTGGTCTATCATTTTCCTAAAGGCATTTCTGGTAGAACTTCAGTATTCTGCAATGTCCTGAATCATTGGCCGAGTAATGTGAGAACTGAAAGAAATATAGACTGTGTAACTCTTGAACCAAAAGAAATATAGACTGTGTAATTCTTTCTGGCTTTCATAATGAATGGGGTAAGTCCATGAACTGTGTGTGTGTGTGTGTGTGTATAAAAACGTATATACATCTTGGATTTGATCCTGAGTTATTCCTTTGGTATAAATAGGACACTGAAATGCACATTAACTTTTCCAGGTCACGGGGGTTTTCATTAGAATGCTGGACTATTAATAGTTACCTAGTGGTGGAGAGGAAATGATGTTCCATTCCTTCTCCTCCCCAGAGGGCTTAGCATACCAGAGATCAACAGTGATTTGCAAGTGTCTGGTTCATAGTGTGCTGGTATTGTTTGTAAGGTCAAATTTTGGATGAACCTTTTTCGACAAAAAAAAATCAACAAGGGTGTCTTCACAAACATTCTGTTTCTTAAGGAAAATTATTTTACATGGAATTTACCTAGTGTACCACATAAGAATTCTTAGCACAGAATATCCAGCATGGCCTAAAAATTTATTTCCCTCAAGTTGCTTAAATGTCAAATAAGTAAATACCTCCTTGTGCAAATAATCTTGCCAAAGTTTCTCTGCTGTGGTCTCATATATAATGGTGCCATCTACATAGAAAAGGATAACTGAGTTATTACCTAGAGAACACAAACAACAGAGCCAGCCACAGAGATAACTCAGAAACCTTTATTTTATTTTGTTATTCCGTAAAACAAGATTATCTGCCCAAAGAATCTAGAAAATTACCTGTACTGTTTCCAACTGATTTTGTCTGAACTATTTCTGTGAGATCCACTGAACAGGCCACGTTGGGATGAAGTGGATTTGTTAGAATAATAAGATCTGTCACATGGCTGATATTGTCAGGTTTTTACTAGACTATAAGCTGCTTGAGGGCACAGCCTGTATATTTATCTTTGGATCTCTCCTGTGTCTTGAAGGTGGGAGGCATCGTCTAACTAGTTATTGAATTGATTTAAATTCATTTTATTATGAAAATCATTTCTGAGCCTCCCAAGAATCAGACAGTATTTGAAAAATATATTCCTCAATGCTCTTTTTTTATTATGTCTGGTTTAGTTTCCCATTGGGATCTACGTATGTATGGAAACATAAGTGTATATTTGTGGAAATTATGGATTGTGACAAGGAAAGCAGCATCAACAATTGGGTAACCTTTGGCAAATATGGGTAAAATTACTGCAGACCTGTCTGGCCTGACAAAATTCATATAGATAAAGAGTTTTTGGGAAAAAAAGTTGTTTTCATGGTTGTTGTACATTATAGTTTGTCTTGCTTTTCTATTTTGCCAGTTTTATTATTAGGTAAGCCTGAAAATCAGGTGAGGAGATGCTTGTGCGTTTGTGTGTGTATGGAGGTACACAAGAGTTAAATGAAATTTCAGCCCAATAAGATGAGTCTGGCATAGAATGATGATAATAGCTATTAACTGAGAGTCCGATATATATCAGGTCACCTTTATTTATTTATTTTTTTTAAGATTTTGTTTATTTATTTGAGAGAGACAGAGATAGCGAGAGAGAGCACAAGCAGGGAGGAGAGGGAGAAGCAGGCTCCCCGCAGAGCAGGGAGCCCGATGATGCGGGGCTCGATCCCAGGACCCTGGGATCATGGCCTGAGCCGAAGGCAGACGCTTAACCGAATGAGACACCCAGGCGCCTGGTCATCTTTAAATACAATAACATATTTAATGCTAGGAATTACCTGTTATTTCCATTTTTTGAGGTTACTAAGCTGATGTTCAGAGCCATTGAATACCTTGCTCAAGCTCATACAGTAAGTAGCAGAGCTGTGATTCAAACCCGAAACTGACTAGGAAATCGGTCTTCTTCCCACGTACTGTGCTTGAGACAGGAGGCACCTACACATGCGATTCTTAACAGTGTCAAAACATCTTTTTCTTTTGGAACAACCCTTGTCTGTAATTATTACCTGTAGAGTCTTTCTCTGAGGCTTACAGCGAGATTAAGGCTTTGTTGATGCAGAGCAATAAGCTAGTCCAATCGCAGCTTCGAGTACTGGCAACATTTCCTGGGAAGTCAGTAACTGGACAAAAGTGAGTCACTTGAATAAAAGAAAAACAGTGAAGTGAGAGGGCGTTTAATGCTTTGTCTCTTTTTAATACAACAAATTAAACAATTTGAATTCTGAGTGGAAAGAAACAAGTGAGGTGTTAGTTCACTTTTCAAACCGTGTTGAATTAATATCCTAGCATTTTTACCTTCAGGTGGGATGAATGAGCCGCTTCGGAGAGCTGCAGGTGGACGAGGTTGCAGCTGGTAAGGGGGCCAAGGTGGTATTTTGACTGGGGAGGAGAAGGGTAATATTAGAGACGCATTAGCTGGTTCGTAGTCAATCTCCCTTCTTATGCACGCAGGACAATGATAAAGTTAAAATGTTAAAACTGAAAACCAATTTATCTGACATTTTTATTCGAGTCCTGCGATGCTCAGCTACCAGGAAACCCAGGTCTGCCTAGATGGGCATCTAAACACCTAAATTTCCTTGTTGTGCTATGTGCAAGGTGTAGTGGTGAACCAAGGCAGCGTGGTTCTTGCCCTCACGGAGCTCATAGGCTAGACATAAGAAGACACAATAATTTCATATAACAGTATTGAGGACTTCTTTTATTTTTTAAAGATTTGATTTATTTATTTGAAATAGAGAGAGAGAGAGAGCACAGAGGGAGAGTAAGAGGGAGAAGCAGACCCCCTGCTGAGCAGAGAGCCCGATGTAGAGTTCGATCCCAGGACCCTGAAATCATGACCTGAGCCGAAGGCAGACGCTTAACTGACTGAGTCACCCAGGTGCCCCATGTGAGGACTTTTAAAGACATCACAGTCAAAGAAAATTCAGCAACTCAAAGGGAGAAAAACTGCCTCCAAAAGGCCCCTGGCACTAGCCCAAGGCTGGGATTGTTCCGGGGGACTGTGGGAAGACAAGACATCGGAGAGACAAAACTAGGGCCCCAGTGCAGTTGGTTAAGGGTAATGATATGGTCATTATCACTACATTACACTACATTACACTATATTATCACACATTATCACATCGCACTGCTCTCCCTGGGGCTACTCGTGTTGTGAAACAGGAGAGAACGCCTGGGCATTAACACTCTGGAAAGGGTACGGTCGAGATTTAATGCAAACCACCTTTTGTTCACTGACTTGAGGCAACGGTCTATGAACTCTAGCAGCCAATCACATTCACTTTCTGTGAAGAGGCTTTCGTAATGATTAGAAAATATGTATTTCATTTATTTATGTTACTGAGGTGAAATTAACACGACATTAGCGATTTCAAAATGAACATTTCAGTGGCAGTATTCACCATGTTGTGCAACCATCACCTTTATTCAGTTCCATAACATTTTTATCGCCCCAAAAGGGAACCCCATACCTATTAAGTAATTTTCTCTCATTCTCCCTCCTCCCTGTCTCTGATAACTACCAATCTTTGCTCAGTCTCTAGTGTGGATTTACCTGTTCTGGTTATTTATTAAAAATGAATCATATGATATATAATCTTTTGTGTCTGGCTTCTTTCACATAGCATGACATTTTCAATGTTGTAGTATATATCAGCACTTCATTTCTTTTTATGGCTGAGTAATATTCTATTATATGCATATACCACATTTTGTTTATCATTATTCATTAATAGACATTGGGCTATTTCAACATTTTAACTCTTGTAAATAGGGCTTCTATGAATCTGTGTTGTCATAGTCCATTTGAACTGCTAAACAAAATACAGACTGGGTGGCTTATAAATACAGAAATTTATTGCTTTCAGTTGTGGAGGCTGGAAGTCTGGGATCAGGGTGTCAGCATGGTTGGATGAAAGCCCTTTTTTGGCTCAAAGACTTCTTGTATCCTCACATGGTGTAAGGGGCTAGGGAACTCTGTGGATCTTCCTAACACTAATCGCATTCATGAGGGCCCCACCCTGATAACCACTTTCCAAAGGCCCCGCCTTTTAACATCATAACGTTGGGCATTAGGATTCCAACATGTGATTTTGGGGAGACACAAACATTCAGACGTTCAGACCACATCATGTGTGTACCTGTGCTTGTTTGAACACCTGTTTTCAATCCTTTTGAATATATACCTAGGAGTAGAATTACTGGGTCATATGGTAATTCTAGGTTTAATTTTTTAAGGAACTACCAAACTATTTTTTACACTAGCTAGATGATTTTACATACCCACCAGCAATGAAAACAGTTCCAATTTCTCCACATCTTTGCCAACATTTGTTATTTTCCTTTTTTTGTTTAAATTATAGCCATCCTAATGGATACGAAGTGGCACCTCATTGTGGTTTGATTTACATTTCCCTAATGATCAGCATCTTTTCATGTGCTTGTAGGCTATCTGCATATCTCCTTTGGAGAAATGAGAAATGTCTATTCAAGTCCTTTGCCCATGTTTTAAATGGGTTGTTTTGTTGTTGTTGTTGTTGTTGAGTTGGCACCCTAATTTCTGAGCCATGTAGTCCAGCTGTGTCACGATGCAAATCTAATCGCCACAGCAATCTCAAAGGTGGGGCGTGGGCAGGGGGAAGAGAAAGCAAAGAGCACAAGAGAGGTGGAACTTGGGGTATGGCAGAAAGGGTGTCCCGCCCAGCTTTACCTTCCTCCATAACTTAGACATCACAGTTTATCTTCCCTGAAAACTCAGAAGAGAAAGTGACAGCTCTAGCATGGCACTTTGATGGGTACCATTTTCTGAATCTGTGACCTCAGCTTCATTCTCACTGTCCTTGTGTAGCCCTGCAATAAAGAGCTACCATTTTTTAGTGCACGTCACACACATTATCTTGCTTAGCCTTCCCAACCATGCCAGGCTGGAGCTATTATCCCAATTTTACAGATTAGAAGAATTGAATCTTGGGTAGATGGAGTACCTGTTTCAAGATCACAATTAGAAGGCTGGGGCACCCGGTGGCTCAGTTGGTTAAGCCTCTGACTCTTGGTTGTGGCTCAGGTCATGGTCTCGGGGGTTGTGGGATTTAGCCCCTTGTTGGGCTCCGTGCTCAGCGGGGAGCCTGCTTGAGATTCTCTTTCTCCGTCTGCCCCTCCCCTCCACTTGGGCATGCGCTCTCTCTATAATAAATAAATGAATCTTAAAAAAACAAGAAAAGATCAGGACTAGCAGGAGACTGAGTAGGGACTCAATTCTCACAGATTCACTCCCTTTTCCTATTACCCCACAAGTGGTCCCTCCCTTGCATGCATTATTGTCATAGTCTCCTTGCCTGTTTCCCTTTTTCAATATTCGCTTCTTCAATCAGTCCTCCACACTGTGGACTTGGTGGTTTTTCTAAAACGTAAGGTTTTTCATGCCACGCATGTCCTTGCTGAAGGTCTTTTCATGGTTTGTCATCCTACAAGATCCTCTGTCTTCCCTTTCAAGTTATTGTCTTTGGCTGTCCTCAAATGCACCCCACCGTATAGCCATGCCAAACTCCTCTTAATTTCTGGAATAGGTCAACCTGTTTCATAACTTTGTGCTCAAAACACAGAGTTCCTGGTGCCTGGAATCCATCAAGGACTCCCCTCCACCACAGGATTACATTATGAACTTTTCCTATGCCATAAAAATGCACAAAAAGTGGCAAATAGGTAGTCAGGAGAAAGAAAGAGAGGAAGCTGTCATTATTTACATACCTCATTTTGACAGCCTGGAATATCCAAGAGAATCAACTGAAAAACTAGTAAGACACTTAGTAGTCAGATACCAGATTTAAAAAAAATCAGTTTATCTCCCAATCACCAACAGTAACCATTTAGAAAATGTAACAGAAAGAAGGCTCTCATTCACAGTAGCATCAAAAACTATAAAACACTTTTGGTGGGAATGCAAACTGCTGCAGCTACTCTGGAAAACAGTAGGGAGGTTCTTCAAAAAGTTAAAAACAGAACTATCCTATGACCCAGCAATTGCACTACTAGGTATTTACCCAAAGGATACAAAAATGCTGATTTGAAGGGGCACATGCACCCCAATGTTTATAGCAGCATTATCAACAATAGCCAAATTATGGAGCGAGCACAAATGTCTACTGACTGATGAATGGATAAAGAAGATGTGGTACACACACACACACACACAATGGAGTATTACTCAACCATCAAAAAGAATGAAATCTTGCCATTTGCAACAACATGGATGGAGCTAGAGTGTATTATGCTAAGGGAAATAAGTCATGATTTCACTCATATGTGGAATTTAAGAAACAAAACAGATGAACATATGGGAGGGGGAAAAGAGAGAGAGGGAAACAAATCATGAGAGACTAAACGATAGAGAGCAAACTGAGAGTTGATGGAGGGAAGGGGGGATGGGCTAGATGGGTGATGGGTATTAAGGAGGGCACTTGTGATGAGCACTGGGTGTTGTATGTAAATGATGAACCACTGAACTCCACTCCTGAAACGAATATTGAACTGTATGTCAACTAATTAGAATTAAAAACAAACTATAAAACACCTAGAAACAAACAATAAAATATGTGAATTCATACTTTTAAAAAGGACCTTTCTGGACTATTATTGAAGGATAGAAGAATAACACCTGAATCTGCAGCACAGTCCATGTTTCTGCACAGTGTCTTGTGGTGAGGAGCCTGAGGTCTGACCACTCGAGTCCAGTTCTTTCCTGGGTCATCTCAGAACAGTTGCTTCACTCCTCTAAGGCGTGGACTTTCTTTTTCTTTTTCTTTCTTTCTTTCTTTCTTTCTTCCTTTCTTCCTTTCTCCCTTTCTCCCTTTCTCCTTTTCTCCCTTCCTTCCTTCCTTCCTTCCTTTCTTTCTCTTTCTTTCTTTCTTTCTTTCTTTCTTTCTTTCTTTCTTTCTTTCTTTCTTTCTTTCTTTCTTTCTTTCTTTCTTCTTTCTTTCTTTCTTTTTCTTTCTTTCTTTCTTTTTCTCTTTCTTTCTTTCTTTCTTTCTTTCTTTCTTTCTTTCTTTCTTTCTTTCTTTCTTTCTTCTTTCAGATTTATTTATTTATTTGAGAGAGAGAGAGAGAGCATGAGCGGGAGGGGCAGGGGGAGAGAGAATCTCAAGCAGAATCCTAGCTGAGTGCAGAGCCTGAGGTGGGGCTGATCCCGTGACCTGGAGATGATGAGCCGAGGCAAAACCAAGAGTCAGACACCTCAACCGATCACATCACCCAAGTGCCCCCAAGGCGTGGCTTTCTTTTTTGTAAAATGAGAGTAATAATATTCATTAACTCCTGTGTCAAGGATGAGAGTTGAATAAAAGGAGCTGATTAAATAAAACGATCTGTTTAGACACTCAGCCCAGTGCCAGGCACATAGTAAGTACTTAATAAATTACCTATTATCCTAAAGATGTCAATTATCTTTAAGATAATCTATGCATTTAATGCAGTTCCAATTGAGCATTTGTTTTGGTTGTGATTTGTAATTTTACTAAGAGCTTTACAGGGTATTGTTTTTTCACTTTCTGTTTTCGGAGTCAAGTGCCTTCTGAGCTGTGGATGTCTCCCAGCAGAAATGTTTTGCTTTTGGTTTTGCCTTTGCTTTTGCTGCATATGACCTCATTATTTGTCTCTCCTTCTCTCTCTCTCTTGTCCTCCCTCCCTTTTTTCCTTCTTTCTTTTGCTCTTTTCTTCCTTCTTTCCTTCCTCAAATTCACAAAGATACTCTTTTTGTGTTAAATCCTAGAGGTCTTACTGTTTATCTTTCACACTTAGATCTATAATCCATCTGGAAATAATGCCAATATTGTACTGTCTTAATGTTAAGTCTTGATACCTGGTAGAGTAAGTCTTCCCATCTTGTTCTTCTTCAACAGTGTTTTGGCTATTTCTGGCCTGTTTCTTTTCCATATAAATTTAGAATCAGCTCTTTAATTTCCACTTAAAAAAAAGCCACTGGGATTTTGAACTGGAATTGTACAGAGTCTACAGATCATCACTAATATCTTTTCAAAATTGAGTTTTCCAGTCCTTGACCATGATACACTCCTCTGTTTATTTAGATCTTTTTTAGATTCTTTCAGTAACGTTGTCTAGTTTTCTGTGTGGAGATATTTATACTAATATCTAACCTTAGGGTTCCTACAAACCTACATGTGGTGCAGGCTTTTGAAGTTTCAACTTCACAAGGTGGTATTTTTCCTTCCCAGAGTGGTTCTGGGTTACGGCAAGCTTATTCATGACTCCTCTGGGTTGGTAGATAATGTGTTTCTGATCCTTTTTTTGATGGCCATGTGACAATCCCAGTTGCTTGCAGATGCTCAGTTCTTACTCACGCCCCGCTGCATGACTGAGCTCTCATCCCCTACTCCTGCCTGTATGGGAACCACAGGCCTTAGACACCTGGGCCTCTAACCGAGACTGACAGCCCCATTCTGGCTTTGCTTCCCCTCCATGTTTGTGGCACCCATGGGTTTTCCTCTTCCTATTTTGAGCTGAGCTATGTATTTAAAACATTATTTTGATCGTAGTTGGTTGAGAATTTCTATTGTTTAGAGTGGGAGATGGAGGCTTTGGTGCTGGCTTAGAATTCCATATTCCTGGAAGTCTTCTGCAATACTACTTGGAATCTTGAAAAAAAGGTCCACTAACAGAATAGTGAAATAAGAGAATGAGGTAGATCTAAATATAGAAAGTACGGAAAGATGGCTAAGTCATATTACTAAATGAAAAACTGCACAATAATATGCATAGTATAATTTACTTTATGTAAGCACAATGCAAAGCAACCCTCTCTTTAAAATACTTACAGCAATAGATTTGGAAATCCACACACAAAACTGTTCATAGTGGCTACTCTTAACCACTATGAGTTGGGGCAGAGGGTAGATAGTAAGAGGAAATTTTCAAGGAGTTTTTCATATCATTTTGTATTATGTGATTTGTTTATTATGTGTTTACAAGCAATACAACCTACGTTACTTGTAAAATTTAACGGTCAACCATGTCCCATCTCCCAGCTCAGACCCCAAGCCCTTGACTGCCTTCAGAGCCTTGCTCTCTCCCCACCTGCTTGGCATCTGCGCTCCAGCCACCTGGCTTTCTCTCGGTCCCTTGAGAATGCCATCCTCCTCTCCACCTGAAGGCCTTTGCATTTCCCCTTCTGTCTATAATGTTCTTGCTCCACCTCTTTGACTAGTTACCTAAAAGTCATCCTTTTGGGGCTCTAAATTTTTACAACATGTCCCGAGCAGCCTTCCCTGAACTTCAGACCGGGTAATGTTCCCTGTTATATGCTCTCCTAACATCTGATGCTTCTCTTTTGCAACACTTCCCACAATTTTAATTACATCATTTTGAAAGTACTTGTATACTCCTGGACAACTCCAGGAGAACATGAACTTTGTTTTATCAGGGACTAGGGCTGTCTCATTTTGCCGATTAATTCCCAGAACCTAGCAGAGCAACTTAGACATAATAAACAGTGAAGGAAACAACAAGTAAGTGAATGAGACTTTGTTTGAATCTTGTGTGTAGTTTCTGATTCCCCTAAGTCCCTTAATGGAAACTTAGGGATCTGAGGCTCCCATGTGGGGAAATATTAATTTCTTATCTGTTCCTGCTCAGGGCTGCACGGATTTGTGCAATGCAGGTCATGTGGCTCTGCAGTCTCTCACACTGAACCCAGAGTGCATGTTGAGAATACCATCCATAACATGTCTCCTCGAGCATTCCCACTGCCCGTGAGTCTGCTCGTGAACAAAGGAGGGACCTAACAGACCTCTAGGGACTTTGGTAAGAAAGTTAATTATTTCCTGTGCTGAGTGTTGCCTGGGAGACTCTCCCTCTATCCCCAGGAACCATTTCCTTTATGCTTGTTTCCAGGCGCTGGCCATCCAACATCTTCAACTTCAGATGCAAGCTGGTCTTTTGCTGTCTCACTGGAGTTTCACCATTGGACAATTTCCTGTCCATGAATCCTCAGGAGATGATGCTGAAATTTCATTCCCAGTGTCATCAGGAGTGAAGCTAAATAAATTGAACTCTAGAGAATGTGCTTTCACGCATAAGAACACAGCTAAGTAATTGCTATGTTGAACAGAAGAGGAAATCAGTCACTATAAAACTCAGGTTGTAGGATAACTCATTTCCAAGCAAGATCATAATGGGACTCACCTAAACAGAATTAAACTTTTATGAATTTTTTTTAAAGGACCCATTCAACCATCAGACTAAGAGAAACATTTCATTTCACTTAACTAAAAGGTTAGAACTTTTTGATGTCCCAGTTACATAGGTGGTATGTTATGCCCATGCTCATCAGAACATCATGGATGACTTCAGTTATATAAAAGTTCAGCCACGTTGAAACTCCTGCTGAAAGCCCTTTTTGCTACCCACTTTATAATCAGATGTTGCAGCTATCCAACGGATTCTTTTGAATGATTTCTAAAAAGGAGAGGCCCTTGGTTCAGACGTGCCATTTACTGCCGGTCAAAGGGCGATTTGCAAATGCACGTTACCCTCTAGGAAGCAGAGTCCTTCCATTCTTAGAGAAAGCGATGATAATTGGACTTTACATATGTTTCCCTTTTTGAGATACAGACCACAGAATTTGTTTATGACTATCTTTAGCACAAACAGGAAACTTGCAATGAAACACAAACGGAGGGGAATAGAGTTAAAATGTCATCAAACTCATGAGAAATATGTTCCAAATGATCCAGTGGCTTTAAAAAGCCCATTTTAAAACATAAGAATGCTGCAGCGCAGTTGTGTTTTCAGTAGCAGGGAGGGGATTGGCTGTGCCAACCGTACTCTCTGGCCCTGTGACCAGCTGCTCGTTATTTGTCAGAAGAATAGCTGGGTGGGACCACGGCTGCGGGCTCTGGCTGTGGAAGAAGTGTTCTCTGTGAGAAACTTGCAAGTTTGAATAAAGGTCAAACCAGGAATGCTGATCTTTAGCAGCACCCCAACCCTACCCTTAACCTCAGCACTAACTTTGGTTTTTAAGCAGGATAGTTTATATGAGTAATCCTGAGGAGACTGCATTCAAGGGTATTCACAGCACCCTGAAGAGGGTACCAGACACTCTTCACTACTCTTACTTCCTCCATGAGTCCCAGCTGCCCCAGTGGGAATCCCCATCGGTCAGAATAGGCCAGGGTATGGTGTTGCAACAACAAAAAAGCCTAAAATCAACCAAAAGCTTTGGTTTAGGCATGGCTGGTGGATGGTGAGAAAATGTTTTCTCAGGCGGGAAGAATGTTTCTCTTTCGCTTTGAATTGGGGACGGACAATGTTTGAGATGGTGGCTGCCCCATTTCACCTGGCTTCTGCAGTGAGATGATGAGAAGAGCCCCAACTGAATTGCAATGCAAATAAACTTTTGGGCTTCTAAACCACTAAGATTTAGCAGCAGAATCTGGCTTATCCTGACTAATACCATATCTATTGCAGCTCTATAGATGAACAGACAACTGTTCATACAGGTTAAACAGATGACTCTAGTCAAGGGCCAGGGAAACCATGCAGGAGCTCCATGAACACATCAGGCTGATTTTCATTTGTCTCTGGCGGAGCCATGGGAGACATCAGTTTTTCCATCACCTACTGAGTCTTCAGTCTGATGAGGTCATTCTGATCCCTTGTGCCCCTGAGAATAAGCTTGGTCTTTTTCAAGGACAGTAAAATTAACTTTTTTGGGGGGCGGTTTAGGATCACAGGTAGGGTAGCCAACCATCCCACTTTGCCCAGGACACGGGACAGTCAGTGGTAAAACCAGGAAAATCCCAGGCCAACTGGGATGAGTTGGTCATCCTAATTACTGAGCTGATTATCTCCTGGCAACATTCAATAATGACGTAGCATAAGCTCCCACTGCACCTTATAAATCTTTTCATCATAATATTTATTATATTATGTTGTAAATGATTCAGACTGTTCAGTGTCTATCTGCCCACGAAACCCTGAGCCTGAGACCAAGGACTGTTTCTTGTCCATTTTATAGTCCCGATACCTTGTATGGTGCTTGCCCGTTCAAAAGAGCATAGTAAATATTTGTTGCATGGATGAATGGATGCTACTTCTCTGTTGTTTTTCATTCCAAAAACTGATGTGGTATGATTGGCTCTTTCTCCTTTGAGGATCAATTCTGCCTGGAAACTAATTTAACTATAAAGAAAGGTAGGAGTCTTCCTTGACTGCAGCTACAAGCTAGCATAAAGTTTTCAGTGTGACCCACAGTGTAAAATTACATAAACCTAGCACTGAGTTTCGGCATAAACCGATTCCTTATTAGACTGACTGAATAATTGAATCTCCTTGTTTGGCATTTGTTTAAAGACAGAAGGTCATGGGACAAATGGTGGGTATTTGAGGCTGTGGAAACATATGTTATAAATTTGGTTTAGCTGTTTCTGGTAACTGGGATTATTGTGACTGAAGACCCAGGCCTCCCAAGTCTGCCCTCCACCCTTGGGAATGCACAACAACATGCCCTCCAAAACCAGAGGCAGGAAGAAAACGTCCATGGGCACATCTCACGGATGGACTGCACTCATGCCCAGTTAAGGACAGCAAACAGTGGACTGAGAAACTTGCTCTGGAGAATTAGATCCAGGCCCCAGCCAGCTGGATGTTTTCATAACAGGCCTGTGAGGTGTGCTGAGAAAGCATTTGGTAGTTCTTTTTTTTTTTTTTTTAAAGATTTTATTTATTCATTTGAGACACAGAGATACAGAGAGAGAGAGAGAGAGAGCCTGAGCAGGGAGAGAGGCAGAAGGAGAAGCAGGCTCCTCGCTGAGCCAGAAGCCCAATGTGGGGCTCGATCCCAGGACTCTGGGATCATGACCTGAGCCGAAGGCAGCCGCTTAACCATCTGAGCCACCCAGGCACCCCCATTTGGTAGTTCTTGACTCCACTTACAAACTAAATCTTCAGATACCTTTGTTTTCATTAATCACCCATAGTGAGTCTCTCCTAAGTGACTAAGCTTTTCTGAGAAGTGATTTAAATTCTATAAAGAGGCCCTGTGGAGTGGTGGGAGGATCACTGAACCTGTGTTAAAAAGACTTAAAAAAATTCCATTCTCAGTTTCCTCATCTGTAAAATGGGTTTAATGATATCTACATATCTTACTTCATAAGATAGCTCATGAGGTCAAAGGAGATTAAGTCAGTGAAAATAGTTTGACTAAAATGCAGAATGAATATAAGATAATGTATTATTTCCTACCTCTATTCATTTACCTGATTCTTCTCATCCTATAGCAAAACTTACCTAAGCTTGCCTTCTGCTTTAGGACTTCCTTTCATTTATCCTAGTATTTTCCTCATCATAGGAAGGGAATAAGCATTTGCTGTGTGTTCTGTATGTGCATTCTCTTCATAATGGTACCTATGACCCAGGTACCGTTATCTGAATTGTACATACAAATGCTAGTTCATAGTAGTTCATGTCCCAGGTCATGCAGCTAGACCTTAAGTTTAAACTCAGGTGTCCCTATCTCATTGCCCACATGAAATTTCTATCACATCATACTACCTTCCAAGTTTTAAGGAGTTTCCCTCCTTTGTTTCTTTTGTATCTTTGATTTTGTATACAAGTTCACCTTGGGCTTCATTATAACATGATGATTTTCTTTAAAGATTTATTTATTTTAGAGAGAGACAGAGAGAGTGAGAGCATGGGGGGTGGGGAGGGGCAGAGGAAGAGGGAGAGAGAAACTCAAGCAGACTCCTCACTGAGTGTGGAGCCTGACACGGGACAGGATCCCATGACCCTGAGATCAGACCTGAGCCGAAATCAAGAGTCAGATGCTCAACTGACTGTGCCACCCAGGCACCCACAACATTATGATTTTTAAAATTTTGATCATATTTCCTCACCTTTTGTCACTCCAGACTGAGATGTCCACCTTATTCTGGCAGTCTTCTCCATTTCCTGGATCTTTGTACTTGCTTTTATTTGGACATTTCTTGAGCTATAACAGCTAAAGTTGCATGCAATGTTGCAGGTGCAGGCCCTCCAGGGCTGGGTACCAGGGCAGGATAATGTTTCCAGATGTATTTCCAATATTGACCACGACACCCAGGTTATCATTAGCTGTTTGGGCCGGAGTGGGGCAATTCCGGTGGAACATCTCCCAGCTATAGCCAGAAACCGTGTGGCCAGCTGTCAGGGAACATGGTGTCCTGAGGTCTCTAAAACTTTTTTTCACTTATTTATTCAACAAGTATTGAAAAAGCACCAACCCTCTGCCAATTTCTGTTCTAGTTGCTGTGGGTAGGGTAGAGTATAAAACACCCCAAGTTCCTGTTTCCATGGAGTATATGGAGTAGTGTGGACAAACACTTGACAGATACAAAAATGTATAATATGTCAGAGATTATTACAATAGCTGTCTAACTGGCCTCCCTGTCTCCAACGAGGCAGTAAATGCTATGTAGAAAAATAACGTTGGGTGAGAGAAATAGAGAAAGGTTGGGCAGAGGATTTGCTTCTCTGTGTAGGATGGTCAGGGACATCTGTGATAAGGTGAGATCTGAGCAGAAACTTGAAGTAAAGGTTATCTCAGAGAAGAACATTCCAGGCAGTAGAGAACAGTGAGCGCACCCATCATGGGGAAGCTCCTTAGCACATGTGAGGTGTGCCAGTATAGTTGAAACTACGTGAGAGTAGAGGGGTCTAGGGAGATGAGGTAAGAGATAAGGTCAGAGCTTCAAGGTTCAGGAAGGGCAGATCATGCATGGTCTTGTAAGTCACAGTGAAGGACTTTGGGTTTTCCTCTGCCAGGGAGGAAGGCATGGGAGTATTATGAACGAAGAACTGGCCTGATCAGGCTTAACATTTTAAGAAACTCCCTCTGACTGGTCTGTGGAGAATACACTGTGGGAAAGGAATGGTGGAGGCAAGGAGGCCAGTTAGACAGCTCTTTTAATAATCCAGGTGAGAGATGATGGTGGCTTGGATGGTGGCTCAGGGCAAAAGGTGGAGTTAAGGGCAAAATATCATTTGATCCTGGATATGGACTGGATATGAGAGAAAGAGAAGAGTCAATGGTGACTCCAAGGTTTTCAGCTTGAGCAATTGCAAGAATTGGATGAATGGAGTTGCCTTTTATTGAGCTGAGGAATAGTGCAGAAGGCATGGTGTGTGTGTGTATGTGTGTGTGTGTGTGCATGTTTGCATGTGGTGGCAGAGAATTTGGAGTTCTATTTTGTGTATTTGAAGTCTGAGATACTTCCAAGCAAGGACTGCAAGTAGACAGCTAGATATGAGTGTGATGTGTTCACAGGAGAGGTTAGGGCTGGAGTTATAAGTTTGGGATCTTAAAAGCCCTGGGGCTGAATGAGCTCACCTGGGTAGATCGATAAATCGATAAGAAAGAGGGCAGAGCTCTGAACCCTGGAGCACTCTAACATACCATTTAGAGCTTGAGAGATAGTTGGAACCAGTAACTCAGTCACTTGTAAGTTGCTTTGTTGGCTCTGAGGCAGCAGCTACTGTAAATACTGGGTTTGCCTATTAGAGATCTGCTCCCAAAGTGGGAGACCACCAGGGATATTTGTGCTTGTGCGTGTGGCCACTACACAGGATCACTGAGGAAAAGCACACAAAAAAGGCTCCTGGCTTATCATTAAAAAACCTGCAGGAGACTCCCAGGATGGAAAATTAGGTTGAATTAGTTTAGATTTGGAAAATTTGAGGAGAAAGCAAAGAAATCATATAGTCCTGATAATATAAACATATCTGTAATATGACAGAAACAAGAAACTCTTGATACCATGGATATACAAATCATTAGCATGTGCATTTGTAAATTCACAAGATTAAACATATCAAACTGCATATTAACAAAATCATCTCTACAATACATATAAATAAAGTTTGGGTTTTGGAACTCTTTTTTTTTTTTCTCCCTTCTCTGATTGCAATTGGTGTTTAGGTTTTAGGTCACCCCATAGAAAACTTGTTTAACCCATGATGTATCTCAGGCATGGATCTAACTGTTCAATTTTCAATTTTCAACCATGTTGTTAAAAGTTTTCAGTTGCAATTCTGGATAGCAACAACTACCTTATCTGATAGACAACCAAAGCCATGTGTTCAAAAGGGATGAGATATTAATCGATCTTCAAAAAACATATTCTCCTTTTATTTCTCCCTACACCTCCCCTGCCTCCAAACCTGCTACTTCCCTATTCCTAATTTGGCCAGCTAGAGGTAGGGGAAAGGGAAGTGGAGCCAGAGAACAATGATATTAAATTCTTGGTTAAGTTTGGAAAGTCTTGATCTTTGTCTAAGATAGAGAGATTTAAAAGAATAGTAGTAGAGATAAGGGTTCTCTAGACTGGGTCATAGACTCAGAGCAGGAATTGGACAGGAAATGGGAGGCGGGGACAGTAATGGGGCTACTGAGAAGGGACCCTACCTTGCACCTCTACCCCATTATTTCCAAAGCCATGAGTGGGGTAAAATGTAGGCACTTCTCCAAACATCATATACGCAAGCCCCATCCTCTAAGTCTCAGAAGGATCTCATTGCTTCCTCTGGTTCAGTTTCAGGGGAGGGGCTCTGGGACAGGTCTGTCACCTGTGAGACCACCAGGAATGTCCAGTTGGGCCATGGTGGTAGGGAGTGGGGGCCTTGGTGGAAGAAACACAGTGGCTTTGATCCTTCTTCTCTGTGGGGCGGTGTCTTTAGGACAAATGCTCTTCTCTTCCCTTTCATGTGGCAGAGTAGCGGGGTGGGCTAAGGCTGCCCCTGTTTTGGAGGGGCACCTGCCCTTGGCTTGCCTAGTGGGATCAGTTTGGCCTCTTTTTGGATGTCTTCATCTTCATCCTTTCATACATTTTTCTTGAGGAGCCTTTTTTGTGCCCACAAATGTAGATTTAAGATCTGCTTCTTTGTACTCCAACGCTACAATGCTTACAGCATTGGCCTTACTGCACTCCCTACTTGTCTTCCCTACCAGATTGGGAGCCTTTAGGAAAACAAAGACCAAGTTACAACCATATTTATAATCCCTGAGACCCAGGATGGTGCCTGGGTCATGGTCAACAAGCAGTCAGATTTATTACATTACAAAGGAAAACAAACACATTTACATGCCCATTTCTATGCCCTGAGTGTTTTGTTACCTGGGGTGAGTAACTGAGTAGGCAGAGGAGAGTGACTTGACCGAAGCAATAAGACACTTTCTGTCGGACAGATGTTCTGTAACAATGACTGTAATCACCGACAGCATGTTTTCTCATCTTCACTCTATTCCCTGCTCTTCAGAGAACAGATTGAGGTCGATTTTCTCTGGAAAGCCTCTGCTGATGATCCATCCTACAATCTGCCAGTCTCCTTCTTCCTAAGATGTTTCCTGTTATCAATTTGTAGCCATAAATACACGTTTCTAGATTTTATAGTCAGTCTCGCTTCTCGCCACATCATGTTCTTAGAAATCCCATCTTCCATAAAATGGAATATTTTCTCCTCTGGTGCCAATGTTGTAATTGAGGGCTGACCAAGGACTCAGTGTCACAGAAAATACAGTCATGATCGATAACCTGTCAAAAAGACAAAGCTACAGCTGCAATCCTCTAAAATAATTTAACATAGTAGAATCATGCCTGAGTCCCATAAAAGATCGTAAACACACATTGATTATGCAAGGATGCCTGGAATTATGTAAAATCATAAAATTCAACCCTACCCTATCATAAATTTTTTTCCTAAAATTAATATACACATTCAAATGACTATTTTCAACACATTCATGAACAACCATTTGATCCACTTTTACATTATAAGTGGAATCGTGGAAGATTATTTTGGTAGTTTAGACCTCTTGTCAGCGTCAGTCCAAGCAGGTTGGAAGTTATGCACCTCTTGCTGTAGGGTGTTCTCTCCAAACAGGGCTTCCAAGTCATTCAATTGATTCTGTCATTGCACCCAAATTAGTAGGCTCAAGAAATGTTTCCTGTAGTTTATGACAATAGTGGTGTTTCTTTCCTCCTCTGAAAAGCTGACCCAATCTCTCTAACCTTACTCTTCTCCTTTCCTTGTTTTAATTAATTAATTAATTAATTAATTTTTTAAAAAGATTTTATTTATTTATTTGAGAGAGAGAATGAGAGAGAGAGAGCATGAGAAGGGGAGGGTCAGAGGGAGAAGCACACTCCCCGCCGAGCAGAGAGCCCGATGCGGGACTCGATCCCGGGACTCCAGGATCATGACCTGAGCCGAAGGCAGTCGCTTAACCAACTGAGCCACCCAGGCACCCTCCTTGTTTTAATTTAAAGCTAAAGGCAGAGTTACTTGGTAGAGGACCAAAGCAGAGCTAGGGAGAGCCACGAAATGGCCTTAAATCACTCAAGCTCTACTTCCTTCTGTGAATGATTCCTCCTCGATTAAATTTTTATGGTAAAAGCAATAAAACAACTGCTGATTGTGAGCAACCCCCCCCCCAAAAAAAGGAGGTTCAAAACATCTGTGACATGACTGCTAAGAGGTCTGGCTGTCCTTGCTTAAAATTCAATTAAACAATTCAGTTCACATTTATTGAAGGCCCACTATGTGCCAGACCTGATGTGTGCTCAGGAGATGCTGAGACAAAGGTGATAGATGGCCTTCTGGGAGCCTGGGGGAGGTGTGGGTGTTAGGACAGCAGCTTTTAAGGGGCACCAGGGTGGCTTAGCCGGTTAAGTGACCGACTCTTGGTTTTGGCTCAGGTCATGATCTCAGGGTCGTGAGATAGAGCCCCATGTCAGCTGTGCACTCAGTGCAGAGTCTGCTTCAGTTTCTCTCTCCCTCTCCCTCTGCCCCTGCCCCCCTACCCCCTGCTCTCAAATAAATAAATCTTAAAAAAAAAAAAGAATAAAGAGAAAGAAAGCAGCCTTTAAGCCTAGTCCTGGGAACTTCCTATAGGGCAGTAGCAGGACTCTCTCTGGGATATTTTGGCCATGTGATTTGTGGGGTTTGTGATTGATACTGATCTACAATCATGCCTGGTAAGAGGAAGGACATTCAGAAACTGTTTAATAAGAAGCTTCTGTGTTTTCTAAGTTTTTTTTTTTTTTTTTTAAGAGAGGAAGTGGGGAGGGGCAGAGGGAGAGAGATAATCTCAAGCAGGCTCCATGCCCACCATGGAGCCCCACTCGGGGCTTGGTCCCACAGTCTTGAGATCATGACCTGAGTCGAAATCAAGAATCCAAAGCTTAACTGACTGAGCCACCCAGGTGCCCCACTTCTGTGTTTTCTAGTGAGATTTGAGTATTGAAGTTTACTTCATGTTTAATTAAGAAAAATCTCATAATCCCATTGAAAACAAATAGCATTATCATAATGTTTGGCAAAGGCTGACATTATAGGCAATAGGGAACCCAATTAAGGAAATACAAGGGTGAGACAGTGATGTTGAGGAAATAATCCTCTTAGCCTTGAAGCTGTGGAACATATCAAGTAATCGTTCAAAGAGGAACCAAACTGAATGGCCTAGTCTGAATTTATATTGTTTAGCTATTATTTGTCTCAGAATTTTTATGAGTTTTTTCAGTAGACAGCAAGTTCCACAGTTCCATGAAAATAATACATGTTCATGTGCATGGTAGTGTCTGGGAGAAACAAGTAGCAACAGGGATAAGATTATTTCCAAATGTTCTATCAAAAGCAAGACCTGCAAGTAAAGACTTAGTGAGTGCAATTCAGAGGTTGACAATTAGGCCTAATTTTGTGTGTCTGGAAAGTTGTTGCTGCGTGGGACACTTATTCACCTTTTGACTTATAAATAATTCTCAAGTGGCCTCTGATAAGGATGAATGCCATCAGAAACAAGACCCCAGAGGTTTTCTTTTTCTCAGGGGTTACATAGTCCTGTATTTGGAAGCATTACTCTGAGCTTGTTTATATATTTTGCATAGAATGCATTTCTAAAAATAGATTATGACCTCAGTGGAAAATTAAGTGAAACCATGAGTTGTCTCTATAAGCATAATGCTCTAGAAGTAAAAATATGTGCAATAATACAGAGGGAGGCCTGAGAGCTACCACCCTCAAGTCTCCATAGTCAAGAGAGATGCCTTCAACAGGACCATTCAAGAGAAACACAGAAGTGCCATGGGGTTTGAGGGCAAAGGGATAGGCAGTGGTCCTGTGCCTGAGCATACTGAAGGTAAGGGACTGGGGCTAGAGCCACCTGCCTGCTGGCAGAACAGAGAGAAACATTCTTCATGGGAATACACTGCACTTTCACTCACGATGACTGGCAAGAGTGTGTAAAAGTGTCTCATCGACTGGACCGGGGACACACCAGAGCAAAATAGCCTGGAGCCTTTTCTGAATTCTGCCCAAGATGATAAGTGGAAGAGAGCAGTTACTCTAGTAGAGGTGCGACTCAGGGTGGCTGAAGGCAGAGAGAGGGAGATCAGAAGCTAGAAGAGAGGCGTGGCCTGTGTCAATTGGGCTGCTCAGAAGGCTCCAGGGGGGGTATCTTGTGATCCAACCCCAGAGCCCCATCATAGGAAGTCAGCCCTAAAACCCTTCAAGGCCACAGAACACAGCTGCCGGATCACAAGAGGACTGGATAGCTAAGTTACCTCCTGTTTATCCCTCTCTTTCTCCCTCCATCCCCGGAGGAATGAGAGGCAGTATTGGGAAGACGCAGAAGAGGAGGAACAGCACGAGGCAGAGAGACAGGCTCACCATGCCCCTTCCTCCCCACTACTGGTTCTCCAGCCAGGGAGCTGAGGAGCTTTAACTTTGAATGAGCTTCAGATTATTGAATTAAAATCAAGACTGTTTTTGTGACTAACAGAGACAGAGGGACTTTGCACTAAGAGTGTTCAAAAGGGTTTATGGAATCTGCCCAAGATTTCATCTACTTTCCATGTAGGGAAGACACAGGCCTCGGGACAGAGTCAGAGAACTGGCTGAGAGAAATAACAGAATCCTTTCTCTAACCCCAGTTTGGAGACCTACGTGTTCAATGTACCAGTTATACTTGTTTATTGATTTCTTGCCCTCTTTATACTGAGAGCTTCTTGGGATAGAGACCATATGTTATATTCATCTTTACAAATCTTGATGAATCAGTATTGGACACACAGCAAATGCTTGTTGAATGAATAAATGAACAGATCAATTGATAAACGGGGGGTCATTTAGTGTAGTGATTCAGGGTCCAAACTTGGGCTTTGACATTGATTAGTTGTGAGTTCTTCAGCCAGTTACTTAATCTTATTAAAACTTAACCAGTTATATAACCTTTACTTGCCTTTTAGTTTAATTTTATTTTTTAGGGGGAGAGGGGTAGAAGGAGAGAGAATCTTAAACAAGCCCCACACCTAGTGTGCAGAGCCTGACCTGGGGCTTGATCTCACCACCCTGAGATCATGACCTGAGTTGGAATGAAGGGTCAGACGCTTAACAGACTGAGCCACCCAGGCGCCCCTTAAAGTATTTTAAAGAACAAAATAGTATTTACCTCATAGGATTTATTTGAGGATCAGAGGCGATATCAAGCACGTATAATGCTTAGCCCAGTGGTTGGTATATAGTCACTGTTCAGCAAATGGGAGCTACAATGACACCATTACTGTTGCTGCAGTTAGGGATGGAGTTGCGTGGTTAGTGTGCAAAGACCACTCCTCCACTCCCGCTGGGCCTGGTGTCCTTGATTTTTTTAAAAAGATGTATTTATTTTAGAGAGAGAGAGGGCAGGGGCGGGAGGGGCAAGGGGAGAGGGAGCGAGAATCTCAAGCTGACTCTGCGCTGAGTGCAGAGATCCACTCGGGGCTGGATTTCATGACCCTGAGATCAGACCTGAGCTGAAATCAAGAGTTCTATGCTCCATCGACTGCACCACTCAGGTGCCTCAAGTGTCCTTGATTTTGATGGTATGTCCTTGACTCCAGCTGGGCCTGATGACTTTCATGCCCGAGTCTCTCTGTTTTACCTCCTCAAGGAGGAGGCTTGGTTTTCTGCTAGGTTGGGGAGGGGCAGCTCTGCTGCTCCAATGGGTGGAGGAGTCCTGGCTGGTGGACTTAGTGTTTTTTTTTAAATAACTGAAGTATAGTTGACGCACAGAGTTGCATTAGTTTCAGGTGTGTAACGCAGTGATTCAACAACTCTGTCTGCTGGCCTCACCGCCCGTGTAGCCACCACCTGTCCCCATGCCATGCTCTTACAGGACTACCCACTGTATGCCCATGCTGTGCCTTTCACTCCCAGGAGAAAGTGCTTTTACATGGACACTCAGTCAAGACTCCAGTTTTCAGCCTCCCCCCGGAACCGAACCTCCACTTTCAGAGGCATGTGCAACTTCTCCTTCCTAAGTCTTTCTGGGATTCCGTAGCCCAGACCAGCAAAGCTGTTCCAGTTCCTTGGCTTTGCGAAGTCAGTTACCACTGACTTTCCAGTTTCCCATGTTTTGTTGCTTTTTGCTTCTTCTTTGTCCTTGTGATTTATGCCTTAAATAAAATCCTTTTACCATCACATGGGCAGAGAGGGCAAGGGAGATTGGGAAAAATCTATAATAAATACGAGTGTTCAATAAGCCAGGTATTATTAGAATTAGGTGTCACTTTTATAATAAAAAATCATTGTGGCTGAAAAAAAGAATTGAGCGGCACCTGGGTGGCTTAGGTAAGCATCCGACTCCTGATTTTGGTTCAGGTCATGGTCTCATGGTCTTGAGCTCGAGCCCCACGTGGGGCTCCACACGCTGGGTGTGGAGCCTGCTTAAGATTCTCTCTCTCCCTCTCCCTTTGCCCCTCACCCCTCCCCAGCTTGTGTGTTCATGTGCGTGTGTGCGTGTGCACACGCTCTCTCTCTCAAAAAAATTGAGTTGGAGATATACAACGAATATGTTCATATTTTTCTACATATAGTTAATAATACAAAGCAATTCATGCTATTTTGCAAAATAAACTATGTAGACAATAAGCCATTAAACATTTTGATAAAGTAGCAATTACTAGGGGTGAGGTTATCAAAGAAGTCCACATAGCAGAGGTGGCAATTTTCCTGGACTCTGAACAATGGGTAGAACTTGGGTTTCTTAAGGGAGCAGGTCTCTATTTAGCTCGTTTCCTTATTAACAATTATGTGTAAATCAGGATATTATCTAGTGTAGTAGCCATTGCTTTGGCTTCTCAACATACTTTTGCCTTGTTATTCCTTCGTTTTGATAAGAGATGAATTCTCACTTGGAGAGAATGAAAGCAGCACAACAGAGGAAAGCAGAACCTGGAGACCGAGAATGATGACAAGACTTGAGCTCGATCCAGCTCCATCTAAAGCCGGAACACCTGTGGACTTCCAGGTTGCAAGAGCTGATAAATTCTGTCCCCCCCATTTTTTTCCTTAGGTTAGTTTTAATTGGGTTTTAGTCACTTTCATCAGAAAGAGTCCCAGCTAATACGACAGAGTAATGAGACAGTATTTAACTGTGAATTTTAGAAGAGCACCACCGTGGGTAGAACTAGACCTTAATTTATAGTCTATTGAAATTACAACTCGAAGGTTGTTTCTCATTAAGCTTATTGGTGGTAGATAATTTTTATCCTTTGACTCAAGGCAGTGTGGGAACAGGAGGGTGTCTGCATTTTCCCTTTGGAGCTTGTTATTTTTCTCATAACAGATGAATTATTTGTAAGCAAAAATTAAAGATAAAAATCAATTCCCATTATCTTTAAAAAAATGTGGTGAACATGTCCCTAGAGTTATGAGAGCTGCGGGGTAATTCATCTGTGGAGTGCTGCTGGAAGGCAGAACCCACTGAACCCCCAGAATTCAGGGTTAAGGGAAATGATAGTTTTATGCTTATTGATTAGAAGTTTTTGCCACAGAAGCCAGGGCAGAGATAGCCAATCTCTGGGTGATCTGGCAAATTACTTCATAACAGTTAACTAATAACAGCTAATTAATACATAAGTACACACTATAGGTCTACTATTGTTATGTTTCACCACAAATAAGTACTGCTGTTGTCATTGTTTTCATTTTCCAGGTAAGAAAAATGAAGGCACAAACGTGTTTAAGCCAGGATAGGCAGCTAGGCATCTGATGCTAGTAGGACATTCCCTTACTCACTGCATTATACTGCTCTAGCTTATTAGTCACTCCACGGAAGCACCCTTTGCTGTAGCTGCGAGTCTCAGGTCTCAAAGCAAAGAGTTTGAGGCAAGAGATAAAATTACTCGGATAATCAGGAAAAGGGAAAAAAAATCAATTTCTGCATGAAATGCATTCCTCCGATTGCTTTAATTGTGGTGACTTTTTCTTGGGAGGCTTTAAATATTGTTCCATGAATGGTTATTAGAATTACTGATAAAGAATAAAGAGAAAGAAAGATAATGACTTAATAATGCCTTCTTATTTGGAAGGAAATAATACTTAAAAACTGTGGCTCTCCCTCTGGGGGCAATTTTGCCACCCGCAGGGCGTTTGGCAATGTCTGGAGGCTTTTTGGTTGTCACAGCTGGGAGATGCTACTGGCATTGAGTAGGTGGAGACCAGGGATGCTGCTAATCATTCGACAATGCACAGGTCAGCTTCCACAACACAGAATTGTCTCCAAATGTCAGTCGTGCTGAGGTTGAGAAACTCTACCTAAAACAACGAAAATTCATCGAGGATACTATTTACTTACTTACTTACTTATTTATTTATCTATTTATTTATTTATTTATTTGACAGAGAGAGAGAGACAGCAAGAGAGGGAACACAAGCAGGGGGAGTGGGAGAGGGAGAAGCAGGGTTCCCGCCGAGCAGGGAGCCCAATGTGGGGCTCGATCCCAGGACCCCGGGATTATGACCTGAGCCGAAGGCAGACGCTTAACGACTGAGCCACCCAGGTGCCCCTCATCGAGGATACTTTTAATGAGCCATGTAGACATCACTTTTCCAAGCTCAGAAAAATTTGAAAACAGGAGACAGTTTATTATCTTGGCAAGTCCAGAACACAAAAATAAGTTTATGGAAATGACATAGCTTAAATTGGACATATGAATAGAACGATAATCCAAAGTTTCTCATTAGAAAGAAAACTTATCTGTTCTTTGTGGTTTAGAAAAATTCTTTGTGGGTTCGAGGGACCAGTTTTCAAAACTGCCAGTTTTTCGTTACTGAAAAAAATAAATTTTCTTATGACGAGACAACTCAAATTCATCAGCAAATGACCTTTGCTGACTTTCCATCATTCTTCGAATATTTCTCAATGGCTAGGGCTTAAGTAACTCCAGTCAGACATGACTTGATTAAAAAAAAAAAAAGAAATTTTTATCTAAATGGAAAAAGAACATAATTTAGATTTATTAGTATAAAGACCAAAATGCAGTATTCTTCTACTTAATCAGGAGAGAGTACTTTTTATGATGATCTTAGTCTCCTTAATTTGAATATTTCAAAACTAATTATATTATGAAAATTGAATGCCACACACCAATTCACTTAGATTGTATTGATCATGATGAACTAATTACTTTAGATTTATGATCTGAATAATTTATATTGTGCAACCCACTCCACATTAGTGGTTTTTGCAAAGTGGTGCAGAAAAGCAATCTTTTGCCAACTTCTGTTTGTGTTTGAAGAAGAATTTCCTATATGTATGTCAAAATCTGTCACCACAGAACCCAAAGATGTCAGGTTATATAACGCCTCGACAGAGACGTAGAGAACATTTATAAAGGGAGATTACTTTTTTAATGGAAATGATTAAGGAAAGATGCACTGTTGCAGTTAAACAAAAGTCTTACCACTGTGACTCTGGTCTGATGCTGTTCCTGGAAGGCCCTCAAAGGTGTTATTCACATAATCAACCAGGGGCAGGGCATATACTTCTTTGGTCCTACCAGAGCCAAGTGGTCATTATGGTTGGAGGTGAGAGCTAGGTGTAGCATTGAAAGAAGAAGAGTGGGGATGAAAAAAGGGAGAAGTTTTCATTCATTCATTCATTCATTCATTCATCTACTCAGTATGTATTTTTTCTTTCCAGCTTTAGGAAGTATAATTGACAAAAAGTATATATTTAAGGTGTATGAAGTGATGATTTGATATATGTATACATTGTGAAATATACACTGCAATTAAACTAATTAACATATCCATCATTTCCCACAGTTACCATTTCTTTTTCTTTTTTTATTTTGTGGTGCATTCAATATGTATTTATTGATCTTCTAATATGTGCCACGCCCTGTGTTTGTGTTGGCAGCAGAAAGTGAGGAAGGCAGAATAGAAAAAAAAGAGGACAGCTTGACAAGGGACCAACCGGGCTTTTTCCTGGTCTCATAAAGTTTACAGGCTGCGGGGTGAGGGCAGGGGAAACTATCAAATAGATAATTTGTTACACTGGTCATAAATGAAACAACAAAAAATATAAGGTATTATGAGAAAGAATGACTAGAAGAACTAATTTAACCTTGGGGTCAGGAGAGGTAGCTGGTAGTTGTAGTCTTGCTTAGTGCATAAAAAACAACAAACAAAACTAAAAAACAAAGGCATGGCTCATAGTTGATAAGCAACACAATTCAGATATCAAATATTCCTAATTAAATGTGAGGTTCTAGGCCTTTAAAAGACATGGAATCCTGCAGTAAGCTAGTAAAGCAAACCAGAATCAACAGGATACGAAAAAGTTCCGATTGGCCTTAGCTACTGAATGTCTTCTGTGAAAAAGATGGCTTTAAGGAAGGGTGAAGCTGGTGAGTGGGCAAAGAACAGGGAGAGAACGGCAGGTCTAGGAGACGAGTTCAGAAGACGTCGGGAGCAAGCAAGAGGTAAACAAATGGTGGGACAGGCTAAGGAGCCTGTGAGGAAAACTGGCATCAAGTTCACAGGAAATGAAGCATGCTCTGAGGCAGGAGGAAGTGGAGCCCTGGGTGAACCTCCAGCAGAGGAATCTGACCTGGACAGGAAGTGAAGGGCATCTTCTGAGGAGCAGGAAGGGGAGGCTGTGTTTTTGTGTTGGTCGTAATGAGGAAAAGAAGTATCAGTTACATAAACTTGCTAAAGTTTCTGTCCTGTTTGGGGTTTTAGGCAGTTTGGAGCTTCTCTAACAAAATAATCTGGCCTTCTGGGAGGTATTTGTGAGGGACAAGAACAGGGAGAAGAAAGATTGGAGTGTGGGGAATTGCTGTGGAGATGTCTTATATCGGCTCTCTTCTGGGGAACACAAGATCTCTATCTCGGATCCAAATCAGAAGGAAATAATTCCCCCCCCCCCATCTCCCTTCTCATGATGACGTGATCCACATGTGACTCTTGGTTGAGATAAATCTAATTTATGTTATAATAACATCAAAGTTTGAGTGGGAAATAGTTAAGAAGTTGTTTGTTGGTGATTATATGGATAATTTATTCTGTTTCGACTGAAGAAGGAAAAGGATAAAAGAAGCCAAAACCCCCACCAAGTCCCCTAGTGTAAATGGGGGAGGGGAACACACTGAGAAATTACCACTGAGGACATATGTAAAAAAATATATATATACATATATATATTTTTTTACCAGTCGTAAACAATGTGGTATGAGGAAAGATGGAAGAAATAAAAATAACCAACATTAAGTTAAAAGGGATAATTAGAGAAGCCAAAATAAGAGGTGAATGTTGCAGAGAATCTAGCTAACTTTAGAGACTAGAGGTTCCTTCGAACATTTCTTTTCAAGACACTGTGGGGTTTTACATATTTCAGGATTTAACAAAATCCTAAATGTAAAGGTCCTAAATACGCACAAACATTTTTTGCTTCTTCCTCTGAAGGGAGGAGACACTAGGAGATGTGTTCTTGGCTGTCATTTGAAGAATAGCTTCTAGTACATTTTATTTTGCGTTAAAAGCTCTGGAGAACAGTTGGCAAATAGAAATTGGTCCACAGAAATAACATAGCTTCCTGGAACTTAGGGGGAAGGAAATGGGTGGTTTCTTTAATTACTATAGTATTTGTGTGTGTGTGTGTGTGTGTGTGTATTATAGCTAAAGATAGCATTCTGGCTCATGTCCTCAGGAGGGAAGGTGAATCTGGAAATTAATGAATTCAAAAGTGTATACAGTTGTGTTGAATTTGCTAAGTAAGACAATAATGCTCTTTGTTTTTAATATCCTAGCTCGATCAGAAAGAGTGGATTGAACTTTGTTCTCTGATATTTAATCAGTTTAAATTAAAGGACATTATTATTTACATATGGAGAGTTAATGACTTTAATGTAGGCAAGAAAGCTTATTTACAACAAAGATGTGATTGGGGGTGGCAAGAGGAGTGTTGATAGGGCCTTAATTAATTGATTTGCTAATTATTCTTTTCTGCTGGGTGTTATATAGTACTTTTACTAATGAGCAGCAGTAATAAGAATGCTGCAGCAAGCTATTTGAACTCACTAGTAGTAACAATACCTTGGACATTTTAAGATATTTTGGGATCCTTTTTAAAATCCTCTTTTATGCTGAGAAATTGTGGACTTTATAAACTTGAAGAACTAAATATATTCTTTATGTAAACTTAATTATCAGCCCAGGTCTGGGCTTCACATTTAGTGAAGTTGGAAATAGATGACAGATTTGAATTTAAATAAAAATTTAAAATATCTCTCATAGCAATGCCAGGTATTTATTTTTTTCTTAAAGACTGACCGGTAATAGATACATCTATGCTCATTGGTATAGAAGTTCAACTTTTCTGTAGGCTTACACTTTTTTCTAGAAAGTCATGGTACTAAAGAAATTCAGAAATCTCCAGGAGATTCTGTGCAAATGCAAACTCATTCTTTTTTTCTTCCACATGTTCACTTCTAATAGCCCCTTGGCCTGACCCCTTCACTTCATCTAGTTTGTGAGTCCTGTACAGTTTCTTCCTTAGGCATGCTCACTCCTGACACCAAGTTCTTGCTTAGGCTGTGCCTCCTGCCTAGAGAGCGGTCTCTTCCCTTAAGGCACATCCTTTCTCCATCTCAGTTTTGTCTTGTATCTACACTGATTGGGAGGAGGTGCTGAGTGATAGGGGCGGCTAACATTTACTAAGCAGGGCTCATGCTTTAGGCACTGTGTTGGCAATTTACATGCATTGTTTGATAATGCCCCCATTTTACAGATGGAGGAAACGAGGCTTAGAGAACACCAGTGGACTTGCCAGTAGTAAGTGGTATAAAGTCAGAATATGAATCTAGGTCTTTTTGTTACTGCTGCTGTTGTCATTTCTAGACTTAATCATAGAGTGCCTTGAATTGCTAAGGCCTGATTTCGCTAACCAGATGGTCAGCTGCTGGCAGGCAGGGACCTTATCTTTTAGACTGCATAGAGTAGATACTCAATAGTTATAGCCTTCTGTTGAAATGAAAAATAAAATGTAAAATGTCAAAGAATTTTATAAATAGATTAAACATTGGAAGAAAGAAAGAAGTCCCAGAAAACTAGTTTCTCAAAATCACTACATGAAAGCCACAAGACACTGGTTCTGTGTGAGCCAGGCCCACCCCCATGGGTATCTAGAAATGTGGTGGGCTTTTCTTAGGGCATCAGAATACTGCACTTAGTGGGTGGAAGACAGGGCTGTCCCACGCTCCACAGAACAGGGGAGAGTTCCTTAACATGGCCAGCCCCACACACTAATAGTACTCCTGCTGAGCGGTAGCACCTGGCTTTGCAGCCCAGTGGTGGAAAATGTGGACCCGGAAGCTACATTGAGTTCTGACCATCTCCACGTTTTTCTAGCTGTGTAACTCCCATCACGTTAACTATGTGCCCTCTACTCCTGACACAGAGTGCCCAATAAAGTCAGTTATTACTGCTTCCACAGAAGTGTCCCCGATGGCAAGAAATGATCTTTGGGAGTGACAGGCTTTATTAGACTAATAGTAACTGTACAAATCAAGATGTATTCTAAAATGGTGCTTCTCAGACCTTGATGTGCTTACAAGTCTTCTGGAACTCTTGTTAAAATGCAGATTCTGATTCAGGAGGTCTGGGGTGTGAGTCTGCATTTCTGACAAGCTCATGATGCTGGTGCTCTTGTCTGTGGACCGTGGGTTGAGTGGTAAGATTCTAAAGCAACTTGGGGGAGCAGCTCACTTAATAAACAATCAAGCATTCATTGCATGTTTATTGATATCTTAAATTATAGAGATGGAGGTAATGGAGGTTGGATATAAAGAGTATAGAATTCAGTTTCTTCACAGAAGGAACTTCCATCTGTTTTGCTACTTGAGGGAGAGAGAGAGAGAGAAAGAACATTTTCCATGGATAACCAATGGAGAACTATATTTCTCAAGAGAAAAAGGCAGAGAAATACTTTCTACCTGTGTTTCCTCATTTAAAAAAAAGGGCATTTGGAATACCCAAATAATGAATAATTTTAGAGGAGATACTGTAACTAAATACATGAAAGACTTGGCTGCTATTCTCAGCTGCAGGATGTAAGCCTTGCCTATCTCAGGACTAATGTGAGCCGTGTGTTTGAGTTTTTTCTGTGTGTGAATGTGAGCTGTTGTGTATGTGTGCGAGCTGGGAAGTGTCTGAGGTCTTTGCTGGCAATTGCTTTCTTCAATATGGATAGAGAAGGGGGAATCTAATAGCCCCCTCCCAACCCTTAAAGATTCAAACTCTGAGTTAGGGGGCAGAAGTTCCCAAGGCAGCCTTGACTAGGAACTTTGCATATTTTAGGCAGTGGAAGTTATTTGAATATAGTCATTGAGAGAAGAGACTACTCATTATCCACTTAAAATACTTCCCGGCTGCAGCACGCTGTTGTACTGATGCCAAAGCAATTGGCTTTGCATTTGGCCAGCTGATTTAGCAAGAAATTTTGCAAATTATGCAGTCCTTACAGATGGTGCTGTTGGGTTTGTTAGAATGTTTTAAAACACTGACATACTTGACCATGAACTGAATTTCCAGCCTCTTAGAGCTACTCCAGTCAATTCTAGACTCTTTCCACCGGCAGCTGGAGACCAGGAACAGACTTTTCCTGCAACCTTTTGATAAAGGATTTCCTTTAAAAACCACTTGTCTAATAAAATAACTCGGTGGTAAACTTGGCCAAGGGGAACTCCTGGAACTTTTCGGTATCTTTGCTTATCTCTGAGTTGCTTGAGTAACGTTTTTTAAAATGGTTCTTAATTGACTTTCTGGTGCTCTGCCTGGAGGTGGAGGAGGAGTATTTTTAGGAGGGATGATGACTGTGCTCTGCCAGTGTGAGGGGTAAATCCCTGAGAGATTGTGATGAGGGTCTGTGCCTGAACGTGTGTAGAAAGAACAGCTGGAGGATCTGGAAAGAGGTTTCTAAATTTGCCTCTAGAAACTATTAGAAAGTTCAAGGTACTGTATCATCTTCAGAGGCCCATTTCTTGCTCAGATCTTTGCAACGGGGACTAGTCCTGATTTTTGCTGTTAACTGCTTGTTTGTTTTCTTGATTTCTATTTGAATCACCTTTTATCAATCTCCCTCAATGCCCTTTTGGTTGCGCTTATTTCGGCTTTACGTAAGCAGCATCACTGGATGCATGAATGAGGCAGCTAAAATTCCCCAGGGTTACTGAACTGCCCTTCATCTATTTTTAGCACTGCAATGAATTTACCATAGCCCACAGCATAATTCAATCACTCTAAGCCGGAGAGCAGATTCTGAGGGTTTTTTTTTTTTTTTTTTAACCTTTCCCAGAGGCATTTGGTATAGGCTAAGCTTAAAAGCACATAATTCAATCATTGATTATTCAAGATAAGTCATACCTAGGCTTCTGTGATTACCAGATTGTCACTGTCAACTAGATGTTCAGCTCTCTTTCCTAATTTTGCGTTGGAAGCTGCACAAAGCCTATTGCGTCGTGTGTGTGTGTGTGTGTGTGTGTGTCTGGCAATGCAGAAATGGCAACAAAAAAGTACCTGGTACCCACTAGGAGACTGATGACAGCCAATTTGACAGCTCTCTCTCAGTCAGAAGCTCTTTCTTAAGAGAACTCTTGGCCTACAGCTGGAGCGGCTTGATCTTTGCCCTAGGAACCCTCCATTAAGGTGACGACAGTGTGTCTTATTTACCACCATAGTTTCATATAGGGCCTTTACCTTTTCTGAATAGAGGAGTTGGAAGGAGGCATTCATTTGTTGATTGACTCATTCATTTCTTCAACAATCTTTCATTGATGAACATCTGTATTTCAGCTGGAACCCTGGAATGGTGTTTCCCTAGCTTTTGATAGAAATATATTCTACCACCCACCATTTTGGCTGTAAGAGCTCCTTATACCTCCTCTACTTCTTGAGAACATGCTCCTCTAAGGTGGTTAGCTCTATGCTCCTATTCAGGGTTACTCCTTTGCTTTGCCTCTGCAGGGTCAGCACTACTTCTCCTAGCAAAGTGGCCCCTCCCACTTATGAATGTTGCTAGTTTCTGTCATTAATTTCTTTCCCTCAGGGTCAGACTGGAGGTTAAGGAGATAGTCGTCCTGTGATGTGACCTGTGATGGCTTTGGGATGTGTCCACTTGGCTAAGCTGAACTACATCCTCCAGAATTCCTTTTCTAATGTGTTTCTGGCTATGGTGAGCTACAAAGAAGATTCTTTTGTAAAAATTGTTGGCTGATAGCTAGGCAGCAGCTATTTTGTAACACACACACCCCCACTCCCAATTCAACCAAGCACCAATCTAGGTGCTGCTGTGAAGGGATTTTGCAGATGTAATTAAAGTCGCTACTCAGCTGAGTTTAAATTAACCAAAGGGATATTGTTCCAGGTGATTTAATCAGAGGAACCCCCCCAAGTTTCAGTGAGATATAATTGACATACAACACTGTATAAGGTTTAAGGTACACAGCATGATGGTTTGATTTATATTGCAAAATGATTACCACAGTGAGTTCAGTTAACATCCAGCATCTCATATAGATAGAGAAAATTAAAAAAAAATTTTTTTCTTGCGATGGGAACGCTTAGGATGTACTCTGTTAACAACTTTCAAATATCTCATATAGCAGTATTAACCAAAGTCACATGTTGTACATTGCATCCCCAGTACTTATTTATCTTCTACCTGGAAGTTTGCACTTCTGACCACCTTCATCCAATTCCCCCTCACCTCCAAGCAAAGCTTTTAAAAAGAGGGTTTAAACCCTCCGTGATGTCAGAGAGTCCACACACAGAGCAGAAGGAAAGCTGTAAAACGTTTTTCTACACTCTGGGACAAAACTTATGTTGGTGCTGCTGATCTGCTGATTTGCCTTGTTGGTGCAAAGTAGCAGCTGGGCCTGAGATTGCTTTCCATTCCAGCTGGATCCTCATTTGATTTCACCGACTCCTGGGCCAAGTGTGTGTATTCGACTCCAGGACCGAGAGCCCGGGTGCTGCAGGATGCTCTCATCATCAAATTCACTCTTGTGAGGTCCCAGCCTGCTTGTGATCTCTGCTTTCTGATGCCTGCCCTATGGATGTCAGGCTTGCTTAGCCAGCTCCTACAAATGTGTAAGGCAATTCCTTGTAATAACTAAATGGGTAGATTAAAAAAAACCCAAAAAACCCTTATAGTGGTTCTGCTTCTCTAGTTAAATTCTGACATGCTACATGAACTAAAGAAGCAATTGTTTTCTTTAAATGTCATGAAGTTAGGCAGTCGGAAACCTAAATGGCCACCAACATTCATTCATTCGTGTAACAGTTCTAGCGTTGGCAATAGAGCAATAAACAAGGTGGATTTGGACCCACCCTGGGAGAGCAGACCTTCTAGTAGGAAAGCAGATGTTGAGCAATATTTACAAGGATAATAAGGCTAGCACGGAGCTGTTAGAAGGTATAACTGGGAGATCTGACCTACTCTGACATGTCAGAGAAGGGAAGTAAGGCCTTGGAGAGAGCAAGAGAGCATGACAACAAATGAAAGGCATCCAAGCAGTTCTTTAGAGAGTTGTTCATGGCGGTAGAAGGGATAAGGCTGGAGAGGCAAGCCATAGAGGGCCCTGCAAGCCAAGATAATGATGTCTGACTTTACATGGAGGGACAAACATTTCTATTTAAAAATCTTCATACTTTAAAAAAAAAATTTATTTGAGAGAGAGCACATGTGCACAAGTGGGGGAGGGGCAGAGGGCTCGATCACAGGACCCTGAGATCATGCCTGAGCTGAAGGCAGAGGCTTAACTGCCTGAGCCACCCAGGCACCCCTAAAAATCTTCATACTTTGGAAGCCTATATTTTTTTCATTTTATGATATCCTACTATGATTTCACTCTGAGCCTTTAAAGATCGCACAGTGTTAGTGTGCTTGCTCCTGCCTCTGCTTTTATTTCTTTTAAGTTTTTTTCGTATAGTCCTTTGTATAACCCACGATGCTTTTTTTATTATGCTATTGTCACACTGGCTATTGTCATACTATTTTTAACCCATTATCCTTCCTTATGCTTTGAATTTTCACAGTACACCTGTTAAAGGAAAAAGAAAACAAAATCTGAACTCTTAATACTAATTTACCTGACAGTTCCCTTGTCTCAGTGTTTATTTTCTGTTCTATCAAAACTTGCAGCCAGGGTTTCTGGAGGGTGGGCGATTCACCTGGCTTCATTATTCCTGGCCTTCTGTGCCTATCTGAAGTGCAGGGAACTCAGCCCTTCCTTGGGCTTTAACCCTTCCTGCCTGCTAAGCACCCTGATGCTAGGATTTTCTTAATTAAGTAAATGAGCCACATACCATCCTTGAAAAGTGGGGCAGTAAATACCATCAATTACATGGATTAGAGAGTTAAGAAAGACTGGAGAAACTAGAACTTATGTGACAAAACCAATCACAAATCTGAGTAGGTTAAGCATGAGCTCAAATTTAATTTTTGTCTTCCTTTGCTCATCTTCATTTTTCCAAAATGCCCTCTTCAGGTCTCCCCTATAGCTGCCTTTGGGGAAGCAACTAGGTATAGAGGGGTTAACCAAATTTAAAAATTTTAAAAGCAGACTGATTTGGGTTGAAAATCTGGTCCCACCATAGCCTATTCCTTTATCTGTAAAATGGGAAAAACATTATCTACCTGTCAAATGACATGTGCAAAGCAACTAGCTTAATCTAGGTACATAGATGGGGTTTAATAAATTTGCAGTATTAAACACTATGATCTTGAATGAGGTGCATGGCAGAAGGAGAGAATTTAACTACATAGCAGTTTACTCTTTCTTTTTACCCTTTGTACACATTTTTTTTTAAAGATTTTTATTTATTTATTCATGAGAGACAGAGAGAGAGAGAGGCAGAGGGAGAAGCAGGCTCCCAAGGAGCAGAGAGCCCGATGCGGGACTCGATCCCAGGACCCTGGGATCATGACCTGAGCCGAAGGCAGACGCTCAACCATCTGAGCCACCCATGCACCCGCCTTTGTACACATTTTTATACAAGGGGTAAGAAGCATCATTTGCTTTAAGAGCAGTATCTGATCTCTCAAGTTCCAAGTCAGGAGTCATGACAGATGATCAGGTTTTCATAGATTGTGAGGACACTTGTAGAACTTCTCCAGACTTGTTTAAAATGAATTGGAGTTGGGGCACCTGGGTGGCACAGTTGGTTAAGCATCCGACTCTTGGTTTCAGCTCGGTCATGATCTCAGGGTCCTGGGATGGAGCCTGGTGTTGGGTTCTGTGCTCAGCAGGGAGTCTGCTTGACATTCTCTCTCTCCCTCTGCCCCTCCCCCTGCTTGTACACCACCCCCTTTAAAAATAAATAAATAAATCTTTTTTAAAAAGGTAAATTGGAGTTAACTTTATTGTGGTAACTATTTCTCAACATATACACTATCAAATCATTATGTTGTATACCTTTAATACATTATATGTCAATCATATTTCAATAAAACTGGAAAAAAAACTATCCTCACTGTTTAAAAAAAGATGAATTGGAGTGAAAAAGTTTTGGAAATAGTGGTGAGGGCTGTGCAACATTGCAAGTATAATTAATACCACTGAATTGTACACTTAGAAATGGTTAAATGATAAATTTTATGTTATGTATGTTTTACCAGAATAAAAAAAAAATTAACCCCTCTCCCCCACCAAAAAAAAGTGAGTTGGAGAGAGGCCTGCTGGCTGTGTCTGAATAACTCCTCCTCCCACTCCCAAATGTAGGCTAGCTTAGTAATAACGTGACCCACTTAAGAACGAACGAACTGTACAGGGACTGTTGTTGCTAAATGCTTCTAGAATGTGAGTGAGGAGGGTCCATGCCTCAACTCCTCATCTTCCAGATGAGGGGTTGGAGACTGCACACACAGGCTGGGGACATCTTCCAGGTGAGGGGTTGCTAGCAACTGCACACACAGCGCCTCGGTCCCCTTCGAGCTGACCACAGCTGTTGTGCTAGATGCCATGCTACCTCACGGGAGCCTCTAGAGCTAGCGAGGCCTCTGAGTGCTCAAGTGGGGCCTTTTCCTTCCACCTTTTCCCAGGTGCCTGACCCTCGTCGCTAAGCATCCAGAGGCTCCAAGCTCTCAGACTGCAAAAGCCAGGACTAGGGCATTGGGTGTCAGTCCCAGCTTAGTGCTCCCACAGCTGAGCAGGTACAGGCCATCAGTGATGTCTGATGACTCCACAGCTTCTGTCCTGCTGTCTGAACTTGAGCACCAGCCCTCCAATGGGCCACTCTCTTTCTCCTATTGGGGCCTTTGCGTATGCAATTCCCTCTGCCATGAATATTCTCCACTTTGATAATTTCTATTCATCCTTCAGGTTTTTGGTGAAACATCCCTTTATCCAGAAAGCTTTCCTGTCCTCCCAGTCTACATTAGCTCAGACTGTTATGTGATTTTTGGGTAACCTACACTTTTTTGTAACTCTTACCTCACTTGTAATTACTTATGTCCAAATTCCATGCATGAGGGCAGCATCTTAGTCTTTCCTATCCACCATTGTTTCCTGAAAACTTAGCACTGGGATGGCACATTTGTGTTCATTAAAGAAATAAAAACCCTAAAAATAAATCAGACCTGTCTTCTCATGACAGGGAGAATGAAGTGAATGATATACCTTTACCTGCATTAATGGGTAAGAGTGGCCAATAGTAGTAGGGCAGACACTGCCTTTAATCTGTAGAGACTGATCTGGGCACTGGACCAATCTCAATATCCAGTTGCTATTCCAAGGCAGTGTACAAATGAGCAGGGTGGAGGGACTGAGTTTGATCCCTCACACCAGCATTGCATATATGTGGGAATAAACAGTAAATCAGCAGCAGAGGGGATATAGGTTTGACACAAAGGAATGCTTTCCAGTATGATATTAAGGGTTGTTAAAAATGGGTCGGATTATAGAGAAGGAAGACTTCCCTTGAGGCTTCAGAAAACAGGCCAGAGTTCCATTTCAGCTGGTTATTTTAGGCCTACCACAGGCAGCCGGGTAGACTAGACATCCTCTTAGGGTCCAATCGTTCCATTGCTCTGACCCCTAAGAAAGCTATGCATGCAGTTGTTGCCAATAAACATGCAAGCAAGCACACAAATGGGAGATGCCTCTAGCTAGTCTTGTGCCTGTAAATGTTTCTAGTTCCTTTTCTACCGAACATTCTGAATTCACCTTTTGTTTAGAAAATTACTTCAGTCTGAAGCACAGCAAAGCTCGTTCTATAAAGGACTGGTTCCGTATTTCAAAGGGAGACTTGCGATGCATACCAATTTAACCCTTGCACTGACACACACCTAAAATGGAGAACACAAGCTAGGCAAGAGGATTAAAAAAATAACCCACGACTCTGACTAATTCCAAGCATACAAAGAAAACGATGTGGACATTGTTGCGTGTCCTATCCAGGGAGGAGGGACACATCTTCCCTTCCTCTGGTCTTAAAGTGAGGGAAGAGAATGGCCCTGAATATGCAAATGAATCTAATTTAATTAACTTTTATGACCACAGCTCCTTTGAGATAACCATGGGAGCCAATTAGATTCCATTAAAATTCAGTCATTTCCCTGAAGCTTCAATGAGACACCCTTGTCTTCTTGGGGAAAAAAAACAAAACAAAGAGAGACGTGAAAAGATGGAACCAGAGACAACAGAAAAGGGAGCTGTCTGCCGCGCTGTGCTGTTTGGTCTGACCAGAAGCTGCTTCCACAGTCAGGGGCTCCAGGTCACCCCGCGCATGCGTGGTGCGGCAGGCAGCAGTGTGAAATCGCTCCAGGTCAGTCATGTAACTGCTGACCCACGGTTTATCGTTAAACTGAAGCTTTGAAAGGTAAAGGTAATGATATTTCATACTTAGGGCCAAAAGGCAAGCCTCATGAAGGTGAGGGAAGAATTGCCTTGACCTCAGGCCACAGACAAAGAGGAACTTCTCCTATGTTTTCCTTTGCTGCCCAGTTGTGTCATAGTCTGTCCTTTTTCCTCCCCCCAATTACAAATGTAATACATATTTAATGGAAAAATACAGAATGACTAAATGATGCTGCCCACATCTAACAAGAGTTTGGAAGGCTCTCTTCTGCAATGTTGTTCCCTTCCTTCCCCCTTCCTAAGCAAATTTTAGAGGACTTTGTGTGTTTGGGGAGGGTCCGGAGGGGGTGGAGTGGGGAGGGTGTAATGAATGTTTGGAGTGGGGGTATCATGTTCCAGGTCCTTCCTTTTCTTTACAGTTTATATCCAATGCACTTACCTCTCTCATCTCTAGCACTATGCAGTTACAGAGCTGCCAGTGGTTTTTGGATCCTGGCCCCTAAACAATTCTCCATGGTTAGGAAAACGTATGGTGAGTCTATCAATTGTTTGAGCCTCCCTGAAAGTGCCTTGGGATCGGTACAGCAAAATGGGCAATTGGGTTTCTGGGAGCTGTGTTGCCTGCTAGTTCTAGAAACGTTGAATATCATGTGACTACAATGGTGCAATTAATTTTACTACTTTAGATAGCAGATGTTTCTACTTCTTCACATAGGCAAGCTATAGCTAAAACAAATGCATGCTAAGAGTAGGTCATAGTGCCCAGCATTTTGTGATTATATAATTGTGTAGGCTATTAATTGGAAGTAGAGTTAAAGTTGCTGTAGGAGATTTTTTGATCAAGTAGATTTAAGAACTTACATTTTATGTTTCCTTTAGATTTTTAAAATAATAAAGTACTTAAATTCTAACAAGGTACACAATTATAAAATAATTAGAAATAAAAAAGGTGATAATGTGGAAAACAGATACTTCTGTGGTTATAAGGGAAAGGAGAAATAAAAGTAAGAAAAATTAAAACCAAGTCTTTTTTTTTTTTCCCTCATCAATAGTTTCATCTGGTTTGTTTTCAAGATCTTTAGCTTAACTAGGTCTCAAAATTATTCCCTATGCCATGTCCTAGTTCAGAGTTGAATCATTTTGTTCCTGGACGATTATTACTTCAAGAGCTACATCTATTGAGCACTTACTGCATGCCAGGCACTTCAGCTTATTTTAACCTTTATATTAATATTCTGAAGTCGATTGTACTAGATGGAGCAACTGAAGGCCTAATATCCATTCTCCCCTCTTCTTGTTTGCTAACAGAACCCAATTTTGCTTGAGGTGTCAGTGTATCCAACTAAATATTCACTTTCCCTGTCTCCATCACTGCTACGGTGGCTCTGTGATCCAATTCTAGCCAATGAAATGTAAGCAAAAATCTGCTGGTGGCTTCTAAGAAGCTTTGCTCTTTCTTGATAAAATGGGAGACACAGAGTTAACGCTCTGAGCCTACCCTCTACTTCTTTCTGCTTTAGGTGTCAGTGTGATGGCTGGAGCTGCTTTTGGTATAAATGTGATGGAGTTGCAGTAGCCATCTTGGAAAGATAATGCAATGAGCCAATATGGTAAGAAAGGAAGAGTTGAAAGGTAGAAAGACGCTGGGATCCTGATGACATTGTTGAACAGCTAAATCACCCCCAGCAACTGCATACCATGGTACTTCCAGTTGTGAGAAAGAAACAATTTTTAAAGCTATTGTTAGGGGGACAGTTATTTGTAGTTGAAAGCATTCCCAATCCCATTTCTCAGATAAGGAAACCAAAAGGCTAAGTGACTTGCCATAAGTATATAATCTACTTATATAATGGGGATTTTAACACAAAATTCTGATTCTAGAATCTAGAGTTTACTCTCTTAGGCACAATTCAAGTCCCAGCAGAAGTGTCATTTTTTAAATCTGATGCTTTCCCCTGCTTCCTTCCTTTCTAGGCTTCTTGCTCTTCACTTTAGACCTCTTTAGTGCAGCATTTGTCACAGGAACCCACACGCAGGGGTCATGTATGACTCCTTTAGGATTTGCACATCTATCTCAGTGTCTGGCACAAAGCAGGTGTTGAAATTTGATTTTTGAATCTCACTTCTGCTCTTTTTCTTTAATACCCTCTGCAGGAGATGATAATGAAGAGTGAAAATAAGAGGGAGGTAGTATAGGAACAGAAAAAAATCCACAGACTGGATAATTGGTTCTTGAATTACTGACCATTAACCTAAATAGTACTCACAGTAATTTCTAATTCCTCCCTTCCTCTTCACTTCCAAGTGAACAGAAGCTGTTTTTATTGAGAATGAGCTTCTATCTTCATAGTAAGAATGAGTACTATTGCCCATATTGTAGAGCCTGAGAGTACTCAGGATATGCATGTGCTTTATAAAAGCTATCTCCCTCAATCGAAGCAGTGAAAATCACTCCCGGGCCTACCCTGGACATATAGGAGGATTTCTTCTTCACTAATACTTGTTTGTGTTGTCTAATCCTCCGGGGAAAAAGAGAAACTGATGGAGAGCAATGCTCTCTATAAACTCTAACGAATGAAATTAAACTACAAGATGTAAAGGAATAGTCCTGGGGCACTAAGTTGTGTTTTTGTTGGAGGCAGGTAGACTATGGTAGGACACCATTAAATCCAATAAAGTGTTATTCATTTTAATCCTGAAGTCTGAGAAGGAGGGTAGATCAAATGATAGTCATGTGGTACCCTTTCTCTGGTAGGCTTTCATTTGGTCTCCGACCCAGAAAATCTGGATCCGGTTCTGGCTCTGGTCCTTCTGGGCAGTGTGATTTGAATTAAGTCATGACTTCTCTCTGAACCATCTTCCTATTTAAGATGGGGCTACTAATCATACTTATTTCACAAGGTTAAATGAAATAAGCTATGTGAAAGGATCTTGTAGACTGGGGTGAAGTCTACCAATGGCAGTTAGGACTATTATTAGGCTGATCTGCAGGCAGCGGTGATGGAGAGAGAGTGGGAGGGAGGAACAGAATGGAGAATCATACTTAAGCTGCTCTCAGGGCTGCTCTGACTGAAACCAGGGTTTATTCTACGACAGCAAAGTTAATAATAATGCCCAGTAAAGCATAAGCCCTTAAAAATTAGTCTGGGATAAGGTTGGGTTTGCCAGAGAGGGTTGGTCCGGACATCACATGCTTCAAACCTGTGGTTGGCAGTCCGTTTGTTGCTCTATTATCGCCTGTTTTGGAAAGGGCGAATCTAAATTGGAACTCTCTTTTCTCTGTTTAACCTGTTTCTGCTGAGTTCCATAGCACTGATTATAGTTCTCACACCCTGCAACTGGCTGTTTCATTCTTGACTCACCTCCAGACTCATAAATATCCCTCAGAAAACACAGAGGTTTTAGAAGTTGCCTATCTTTTAACCTTAACTTTGTGAATTCATGTGTCCCATGAAATAGCCAGGCTGTAGTATCTTTCTTGCCTTATTGTCCCTAACCTAAACAGGAGCAAAACCCTTGACAGACTCCCATCAGATCTTTCAAAAGAGAGGCAGACAAACGTAGGAGAGTTTCCCTGCAGTTGTGTGACCTTGGGCAGTTTCTTCAACTACAGAAAGAGGGATAATAATAACTAATGTGGAGCTGTTGTGAGCTCAAGCAATAATGTAAGGAAGAGCACCTGGTACATGGCAAGTAGCCAATAAACATAATTGCCGTTACTACTAATAATGATAATAATAATAACAGCAACAACAACATTAAAGGCATTCAGAACAAAATGACATTTAAAGTGAGTCCTGGAAAAGTTAATTTATACTTAATAATCAAGAGGCTACCCATCAATATTTTCCATGGGCTGATTTAGAAAAAAAAGTCCCTGCCCTAGAAGGAGAGACAAACATCAGCACATAAAAATCTAAATAACAATGCAATAGATGGAGGACATTTCACTACATTGGAAAACTGTTAAACAAGATAATCAAGATGGACTGAGAGTACCTACAGTGATTTTTTTTTTAGTTGAGTAGCTGCCTGGGTATAACTCTATAATACGTCAAAAACAGCATTACTTGATATTATATCATGACCATAGAGTATGACAGTGAGACCCCCTCAGCACCAGGACCCCATGTGCCAGCTGGTTTTTAGACCAGGAGACTTCAAATGTAGAGTCAAGATCTCTTTAAGGCTGGCCAAATAGATACAACCCCCACACCAGCCACTCATCAGTGCTAGACCTTATTCTTGGAGTTTCATTTTTTAGTTTAAGACCTTGATCCTTATTAAAATGGTGATATCCTTGCTGTCATCAATCACTGACACATTTGTATGAGTGAGCTTGGGTCCAGTTTGAGGATGAAGTTTTACTGGAGGAGAAGGCTCTCAGGGAATCTCCCACTGTGGGGAAGGAGAGAGGGATGCTTGGAGGCTGGGGTCGGGGGTGGGGAGGCCATCCTGACTGTCCTCTCTAGAGAAGCTGATTGGCCATCTTGTATCCTGCAGGCAGCTTTGCCCTCCGTATCCTTTCTCCTGGCACTGGTCATACTTAACAGAGATGGAACGCAGATTTCCCCCCTTATTCTTCTATTTGTTCTCAAAACCAGAGAGAACAGGTGTTAAATTTATTAGCAAGGAAAGAAGGCCTTACGAGTGGTGAGAAACTGCACTTCTAGCTTATTTGTAAAACCTTGAATTTTGATGTTGTAAACTGTCCCCAGGGCTTTTAAAATATTGAATAAAACAAACTGAGGGTTCTAGAGGGGGGTGGGGTGGGGGGATGGGTTAGCCTGGTGATGGGTATTAAAGAGGGCACGTACTGCATGGAGCACTGGGTGTTATACGCAAACAATGAATCATGGAACACTACATCAAAAACTAATGATGAAATGTATGGTGATTAACATAACATAATAAAAAAATATTGTATAAAAATATTGAATAAAACAATAAAAAAGTAATAAAGGATTTTTAGTAGCCCAAGGCGGACAATATAGTTCTTCTGGTGAAAAAATTATGATGTAATATTAAATCACTCTTCATGAAGATTTTCTTTTTAAATGAAGCAGGAACTAACAAACACTGAATTGAGAAAGAAAGCTGTTGTTGAATAATACATGATATTGAGGTTGGCTGTTATGAATGGTTCAAAGACCTATAGATAAAGTAATACAAAAACTGACAGATTTGCTATTAATTTTTATTAATCACAGTCTGAAATTATTTTGTGTATTTGTTTACTTGTTTACTACCAGTCTTCACACTGGAATGGAAACCCAGTGAGGGAGGACAAGCACCATTTCTATTTTTTTGCTATGTCTCCTACCATCCAGCACAGTGATTAGCATGTATTTGTGGAATGACAGATTTATAATCTAGCTTCATCCACTGGCTCAAAATTACGCTTTTCCTAAGTTCACTTTATTATAAGTACTAAAATGAGGTATCTGGAGTTTGTTTAAAAAACAAAACAAGGGGCGCCTGGGTGGCTCAGTCAGTTAAGTGTCTGACTTCGGCTCAGGTCATGATCTCCCAGTCCTGGGATGGAGCCCTGTGTCAGGTTCCCCTCTCAGCGGGGTGTCTGCTTCTCCCCCTTCCTCTGGCCCTCCTCTCACTTGTGCTTTCTTTCTCTCTCTCAAATAAATAAATAAAATCTTTAAAACAAAACAAAACAAAACTCAATCCTGACCTGAAATCATATATGATAATCACAAAAATATTCTTCAATATACACAGATTAGTATGGCTCTGTATTTTTAACATCTGTCATTTTTAAATAAATTATTCAACATTATTACGTTACTTATAAATGACATCAATCAATTAGCACTGCGACTAAGTCTTGAAGAATTGTTTTTAGAAGCTAGATTGGTAAAGCGTTAGCTGTTTATATTCCCCAGAAAGGATTAAAGTAATTTGGACCCTCACCAGGCTCCCTCTCTTCTTCCCCTATTGAAAATTTAATTAATGTGCACATTATTTGGGCTGCCTGTTCCAACAGTGCTGGACATAGGCAGAGGTAGGAGTTTCAACAGAGCACCTGGGACTAAAGCACCCCCGCCCCTACCATTAGAAGAGTGAAATGTGGTGCAGCCTGTTGTTTAAAGGCAATGAATTAAAGACTACGGTGCTGATTGCTAAAGACTCACTGTTAACATAGAAGTCCCTGTCGGGCCTTTACGGATTGAAATGAATCATTGTCAGTTTTGCTTTTCATCTGCTAAATGTATTTTATCTGTTATTTAGAGTATTAAGAATCACTGTTTGATCTATTGTACAATTGTCACACCTTCATACTTTGGGTTTTCTGCATACCTGTAAAAAAATATGTTGTTTAAAGACATTAAAGGACAATTAGCATCCTGCATGGCCAAGATACTTGGTTCTATAGACACCTCTTAAAATTTAGGAAGACAAAAGATTCACTTTTTAAAAAAATCTCCAGATTAGGGTGACCAGCTTGTCTTGGGCTTCCCTGGTTTTAAGATGGAATATCCTGCATTCCTAGGACTCTTTCAGTCCTGGGCAAATCGAGAAGGTTGATCACCCTATCCCTAGCTGTGTTGTTGAGAAAACCTTATCAGGACTTCTTGAAACCAGAACGTGCAATTGATTTGGAGTCTAGTATTGCATTTTATTTTTTGTAAAGATTTATTATTTCAGAGAGAGAGTGCGTGAGTGTGAGCAGGGGGAGGGGCAGAAGGAAAGAATCTCGAGCAGACTCCCTGCTGAGGCTGCAGCCCTGATGTAGGGCTCAGTCTCACCACCCTGAGATCATGACCTGAGCTGAAATCAGAAGTTGGACGCTTAACCAACTGAGCCACCCAGGCGCCCCCAGTATTGCACTTAAAGGATAATAAATCTCCACTATGGCAAAGAAACATAAATCAATAGGCAGTAAAAGTATACATGTTTTAAGGGATTGCCTTGGGCAAAGTTCTTTGAAATACTACTCTTTGGAAACACTTTGGGATTTAGACATTGGTGCCTCACTCCTTTTTGGTCCCAGGGACACAAGGTCAAGGTATCCAGAAGCATTTGAAGTAGTTTAGACAACTGTGAAGAATTTTACCAGGCTAAATCATGCTATCCATGAGTTCATGACTGATTCCATGGAAAACGATAGTATCCATATCAAAGGTAGCAGTGATGCCACTGAAAGAATGAATCATTGCAGCAGAACAAGCTTATATGAGAACCAGCTTTCCCCTCTGTGCAAATGGGATTGATATGTGCATTGGAAAATGCTCCTATCATTCATTCTGCTGTGCTGGAGACATAAATGCTGAGGGAGGAAAATGCTAGAAGCCATGATTGTCAGGGATTAAAGACATTGTGTCTATGGTTTGAGAACCCCACTCCTCTACTGTGTATGTTAATTCTTTGAACCTCTGAACTTGTCAATCTGCTTTCCCAACCCCTTTTTATGATTGACACCTAACTGATTTCTGGGGTGTAGAGGCAGCATTGCATAGCAGAAAGATGAAAGGTTTAGGGTCAGATACATTAGGTTTAAATTCTGGGTCAGCCCACTACTAACTATAAAATGTTAAAAAAAAAATGTAGGCAAGTCTCCTGACTTCTCTTGAGTCTTAGTTTATCATCTACAACATAGGTTTAATGATTGTCATGAGGACTCAATGGGATGGTATGTGTGAAAGTGCTTAGTAGGTCCTGAAATCATAGTAAAAAGGACAAACAAACCCACATACTGTGATGTACAGCCTGTGTTTGGGCAACCTCATGTCAAAGGTGGTCTGAAAAGTCTGTTGGTTTGGCAAATGTTAGGCATAAGGTACAGAAAGCACTTTATTTTTTAAAAATTTTATTTTATTTAAATGCAATTAATTAACATATGGCGTATTATTAGTTTCAGAGGTAGAGTTCAGTGATTCATCAGTTGCATATAACACCCAGTGGTCATTAGAGAAAGCACTTTAAATTAGGAGTCACAGAATACAGGACTTAGTCTGGCTTCCACCCTTAACTGCTCTTGGGCTTTGGTTTCCACTGAGCTCAAGTGTGCAAGTTGTGTCCAATAATTCCTAGACTTCCTTACACTTCTGAAATTCCATGAATAAATGAAATCTGCAATATGTGAATCTGAGGTGTGTTGTATTCTAGAGCAACTACTGTACCATGTATTGTATTCTGTTCTACAGAAGTCACCATCCCACATGTTTGAATTCTGCCTCAGGAAAAGTGGTCCTTTTCAACATGACCTTATGCATCTTTTCCCCATTCCACAGCCATAGCTGTTTGTACCGGGAGTGAAAATCTATTTCATGGTATGCCGGTTAGATTCTCCTTGCTGGACATTTGGGATTAGAATATAGAAAATCGAGTTAATAGACAGTGATGCTGGACCTGGAAGGTCACCATGTAGGTACTTGGAGGCTGAGGGTACCATTTTGTGAAAGCCATCATGGATCATGTGAAAGCAAAGTGAAAGAAGGAAATCTGGGGCAGGTTTGATGGAGAGAGAAGGGGAGGGGGAGAGGGAAGGAAAAACGGAGAAAGTAACTTCTTTGGTCATTCTCTGTTCCAATTACCTGAAGGCCTTGTTCTTTTGATATTTGAGTTCTGTGAGATTTCCCTGTATTCTTTTTTACCTAAAGCAGATTTAAATGGATTTTTTGTTCTTTACGTCCAACCATGCCCTAAGACATATGGTAACACAGACTGGAAAATTCTCCAATGGCAGGGACTTTTGTCTTGTTTCCTTTTGAAATAAACTTTTGACTCAGCTCTCTGAACAAAGTAGGTACTCAATGAATTTATACTGAAATGACATAGAAATCATACTTTTGTTTATTAATAGTGTCATTGATGGTATTTACATAAAAAGGGTTAGTTATAATAGATAATTATGTTTCAGGAAGCATTTCCCCTGATCCTCCCAATTGGGAAGAAACATTACTGAGCACCGTCTTCACAGTGTCCTCAGGACTCATTCAGGATCTAGCTTACTATAGGCTTTATTTAAAAATGTCTGTTGAAGGGCACCTGGGTGGCTCAGTGGATTAAGTGTCAGCTTAGGTCCTGATCTTGGGGTCCTGGGATCGAGCCCCGCATTGGGCTCCCTGCTCAGTAGGGAGTCTGCTTCTCCCTCTTCCTCTGCCCCTTCCCCCAGCTTGTGCGCACTCTCTCTCTCAAATAAATACATAAAATCTTTAAAAAAATTTAAAAAATTAAAAATGTCTGTTGAGTTGAATGGCCTAGGATTGTGGCCACATACTGTGGAGATATACAAAGAGATATAATTTATAGTTGCTCTAAATAAGCAGCTTGTAGTATAGTTGGGGGATACAAGAAGAAAACCCTGAGTGATTTGCTATGGATTTCAAATAGCTGGGAGAATGGAAGGTCAGCAAGGTCTAATATATTTAGAGAAGGTGAAGAATAGGAGGTTGAGTTACTCCTTGAGAGCTGGGTGGGATTTGGCAAGGCAGAGATAGGTGGGGACGAGGAGGAGAAAAGGCTAAGCAAAGGCGTGGGGGCAATAATGAGAGTTGTAAGTACACGCACTGACAATTACATGATTTACATAGGGAAATGTGAGACAGAATGTCCAAGTATGGAGGCAACAGAGGGTTATGGCTAAGAGTGCTGACTCTGAAGTTGGACTTTCCAGATTTAAATCCCACCTCCACACGGTGCTCCCTCGATTAACTGGCTTTGTGAAGTCGGGCAATTTACTTAACCTTTCAGTGCCTCGGTTTCCTCATCTGTAAAACTGGGAGTAATAATGGTATCCATCCCATGGAGGTGTTGTGAAAATTAAAGGAGAGGCAGTTTGTAAAGTTGTCAGTAAGCACTTCATCAATGTCAGCTGTTACTATCTGTTGTTGCAATAGATACCTGGTGGTGAGATCTAATTAAAAGAACTATCCTATTAACATTGAACAGCCAAATCAAATAGCAAATCTCTTAGCCATTTGGGAAGCCTGTTACTATCTGAGTTGCTACTGAATTTGTGGAGCACTGGTAGGGATTGGTTTATGGTAGGAAAGAACATTGAAGATGCAATACCCAGTGGAAGGTCTTGAGTTCGGGGGTAGGAGTTTGGATTTGGTTGGATAGTTGCTAGGACACAGTTGTTTGTCCTGAGCAGGGAAATGATGTGATGAAAGTGAGAGAAGGAGAGACAGGAATAGGAGGTCCAGCAAAGACCTGTGAGGGGCTGTTGCAGTAATTCAGGTGTTAGGCGACCTGCTTCTCACCTGCTCTACTGCTTCCACCCTGGTCCAGGCCACCATCATCTCTTGTGTGGATTATTGCAACCACCTCCTAACCTCTCTCTGCTTCAGCCTGGCCTCCTGCGGTCTTAACATAGTCACTCCTTCGCACACACTGATCATCAGCTCCCACCTTACTCAGAGGACAGGCTGAACCCCTCACTAGGATCTACAAGGGTTGCACTGTTGGGCTCCTGCTACCTCTGGCTTCATCTGTTCTCTGGACGCACACCCACCTGTTCTCTCTGCTCCACAAAGCCATCACCCTTGTTGTTCCTCAAATACATCAGACCTGTTCTTGCCTGTGCCTATTCTTCCCCTAAATATCTGCACAGCTATTTCCTTCACCTCCTTTAGGTCTCAATCCAAACGTCACCTTCTTAGTGATATCTTCCTTGACTACCTTTCTGCAAATAGCAACTCTTCTCCATCTTGGCACTCCCTATCCCCCTTATCTTGCTTGGCTTTTCCTTCCCTTATCACCACCTGACATGATTTCTTTGTTTCATTGTCTAATTTCTCCACTGGGATGTTAGTTCTTTTGAGGGCAGGTATTTTTGACTGTCTTGTTCAGGACCTAGAACAGTGCCTGACATGTAGTAGGTGCTCAATAAATCTGGGTTGGATGAATGTATGAATTAAAAGCAATCAGATTTGTTGTGCCAGGCAAAGTGTTTGGTGCTCCCTCAGAAGCTGCTTCATTTGCTTTTCTCAATGACCCTGTCAGAACATATTGTTCTCATTGTCTTACAAATGAGGACATGGAGGCACAGAAATAGGAGGTAACCAAGGGCACAGAGCTGGTAAATGACACAGTCAGGAGTTGTGTCCATTCCTCTAACCTTGGCTCTTGCCATTGTTCTGTGCATTGTTAAGATGAGATGAGGGAGGAGAGGTAAGTCCAAGGCTTCTAGTTCTAAACAATGGAAGAGCAGCAGAACTGCCAATGGAAATGAGAATGAGGATGTGTGTAGTGAGGAGTGAGGATATGTTGGATCAAGTAAATGTTCAGAGGGAAATCCTTAATCTTAAGTTGGGTGACTAAAAATATATTGATTAAATCATATATTGTCTGAGACCCTTCTGAGGGTGAAAGTAAGCACTATTAATAATTAAGTTGGAATGATCAAATTGGGACCGTTCCAGCAAAAGGGGACAAGTGGTTAGTTACCCTGGATTTAGGGGATTGGAGAGTTGGTGAGAGGTCATGGCTAGAGATTTGGGTGTCTCCGTTCAAAAGGGACAAGGGGACGCCATGAGGATATGTGATCTCACCGTCAGGTCAAGGGAAGAAGAGGATGTGATGGCCAACTTCAAGTCCTTCCCACAGACAACAGTTGGAGGAGAAAGAGGAGTCTGTGAAAGACAGAGAAGAACCAGAAGGGAAGAGAGGCACAAAGGTCAGGAGGAGCTGTGGACAGGAAGGAGGGGAAGTGGGTGGAGGCCACATTTTGCAGGGCAACTTAAAAGTAGGTCAGCTGGAACTTGGCAACAAAAATGAGATTAGAGAATCGCTTGCTTTTCAATTTTGTAACAATATCTTCATCTGTCTCAACAAAGTGCTAACAGGCATTTAATCAAAGTAGATTAAAATTAATTTTGATTCGAGGACTTTTTTCTGCTACTGCCCTCATTATATTTTGAGATGCTATGGGGTGCTTTCAAAGACTGGATCAGAAATGAGGGTTTGGTGCCCCAGCCTGGAGTTTTCTGCTGCCTCTGCATGACCTGAGTCACTAAAAGGTCCTATATTTAGAATGTTATTGACACAGATAAAACCTGGGCCCCAGTTGGAAGATACAAAAGCAAAAGGGGATACTTTTGTGATTTCTTTGGGGTCAGGAAGATTAAAAATTGAGTTTCTAGGCTCGCATAGGTAATATTGTCTTAAATCTGTTATTCTTGGCCAAGTAGAAATTTTGATAAACTCATATCGGTTTAAGCAGATGTTTTCCTATCCCAGCTTGTTCCATCAGTGAAGGAAGGGTGTGTGTGTGTGTGTGTGTGTGTGTGTGTGTGTGCGCAGGGGTTGAGGGTTGTGGAGGCCAGCAAAACAAACAAAACCCTAGTTTAAAACATACTGACATGACAGCATTGGCAAAAATGCTGGTGAAGAATATCTAACAATAAAGTTGTTTAGTAACTGGTGGTCTGTCACGTCATAGTTAAGGAGTGAGAGGTCACTAATTGCAATATTTTTGTCTCTCCAGATGTGTTGGTCCACTTGGCTCTGGCCAGAAGGGGTCTTTTCCAGGTAGGGAGTATGTGTGAATGGCACAGGGTTTGGAGTTCTCAGTTTATTAGACAGTAGAGGCACATGACCAGGGCCCTGGGAACAGAGCCTAGTCTTTGCACTCTCCGAGAGCCCGCATTAGTAGTTGTTGGGTAGCAGCATCAGACAGAGGATACACAGCAGGCCTTCCTCATCATCGCTTTTTATCACGGCAAAAGTGTTACTGGGCTGAAATCAGCATGGCACACAACTCCTGGAAACCAAAAGGAGTAACATCGCTCAGGAATTCAAAAGGAAGAAAGCCATTAACATGGAGCCAAAGCCTGCTGGTATGCCTTGCAGAAATCAAATAGATATGGAGGGCTCCCCTGAGAGGGGAAATGCAGGACTCCAGGCTCCCCCTGCACAAGATGATGATATCAATACCTCAGTACTGGTTTTCACAGAAGCAGTCCGTCTGTGGCAGGTTTTCATGCCAAATCGGATGCCTGTGTATAGACAAGGCAGACCTTGAGTGGAATGAGGGAGCAGGAGGTGCTCCCCTCTGCCATTCTCAACCCCTCCCTAACCACGGAGTCCCCTTACAGAGCTTCTCAGAAGATTTTACATGCAAACGATAATTTATTAGAGACATATGGTACGACATCAACCGTCTTCAATATTCCTCTCCTTTTCCCTTTTATCACCTTCTTCCCTCCTCCTCTCCTTGCCTCCATCTGTTCTATTTCAGGGGCTTTTCTTTCTCCTTCTCTTTTGCCGTTCTGTCCCCTTCCTGAGATATGAAACTGGAACAGAGAGAAGGAGAGAGAGAGAGAAGACAGGGAAGGAGAGTCATCTGTCCTCTGTACATTGTAAATCTGAAACGTTTGTTGATCTAGGGGTTTCTTAGTATTGTTGCTGTTTGTTTCCATCTCATAGAGTTATTGGAAGGATTAAGTGTGGAGTATTTGGCCCAGTGCCTGGCATGCAGTAAGGTCTCAATGAAGACTACTTGTTAGGGACGCCTGGGTGGCTCGGTTGGTTAAGTGTCTGCCTTCAGCTCAGGTCGTGACGCCAGGGTCCTGGGATCGAGTCCCGCATTGGGCTCCTTGCTCAGGGGGAGCCTGCTTCTCCCTCTGCCTGCCGCTCCCCCTGCTTGTGCTCAGTCTCTCGCTCTCTGACAAATAAATAAAATGTTAAAAAAAAAACACTACTTGTTATTGGTATATAAAAATTTGCCCTTGAAATAAATATCTTTAGCCTTAGGGCATCCCATTTGGGTGGGGATTTCTTCCCTTCTCTCAAGATGTTCCTTTTCTGAAATTCTTTCAGGGTAATTATATGTATATGTGCGCAAGTGCACTTTCTCTCTCATTCTCTCACACACACACCCCCACACCACTCACATCCACACCTGCACACACCCTTTTGAAAAAGGGGTACAATGCAGAGAAGGCTAATGCTTCATCTTGGTCTAGTAAAAGGCTTTCAAAAGTTTTTGACTGCTACAACTATTACCCACACATGTATCTATATACAACAAAAAACAAATTTTCAGTAAACAATACTTGTCATTACTTGCACTACTGTGTTCTGCTCTATTCCATTCTCTTTCATAAAAAAGTGTGTGGATTGTCACTTACTAAATTAATTTCATGATCCATAGTGGGTTCCACCTGCAGTTAGAGGGATCGAGGTCTGGTAGATACCTGGGACTTTGCTGGATCTCACCACCTCTGTCCTTGCCCTGGGCCTCCACCTCCACCCTGACTCTCCAGACTTATCATATTCTCAGTTCTTCCAGCTCCCCCTTTCTATCTTCCCAGTTAAGAAATAGCAGAATTAGAAATGCCTTTTCTATCTCTTTCCTTCCTTCCTTTCTCATAGCTCCCTTTCCACCCCCCCCTCCTTCCATTATGTCTCCCACCCCCTAGGAAGAAATGGACATTCTTAACTGCTGCTTATTGAATAATAATGATGATGATGATGACAGTAATAATGACAATGTTAGCAACAGTCCGAAAGATTGATAGCTAACACTCAGTTCACACCTGCTTTGTGCCACACACCCATCTAAGTGCTTTACAATACTGCTCATAACTACCTTATATGGCAGACTACCCTATAATTACTCTGAGGAAAGCATTACCTGCTCTTTTCCTCCAACATCTACTCAGAATCAGACTTGGATATTATAGATTCTGGGCTAAACACTTTACTTAATTAAATAAAAATGATGATAATATTATAGAACAAACTGTTTTCATAAATCCTGATCTGGAAACAATAGCTAAAGAGGGTGAGCACAAACCTAGAATCAGTAAACCTGAGGCTTGGCATGTTGCTGTTCTTGGGCTGAAATTATTCTTGATATATCGCAAATTTGAGATGGAAACCATTATAAAAATTTAGTCACAAGTAAACACCCAGAGAAAATTCCTGTGGCGTTTGTCATTTTAATGCTCTGTTCAGTAATTAATTTTTAAAAATTTAACAAGTAACAATTTTTCTCTGTTTACAGAAGTCCTGTTGTGTTCTTGGTAAAATTCTGGAACATGCAGCCAAATGTAAAAATGAAAATGAAAACGACCCTAAATCCCATCATCCAAAGACAGCATCTATTCACATTTTGGTGTAGTGTGAGTGTGTTAGGCCTTCAGACAGACACGTTCTGTTTGGCATGCACATTGTTTTAAAATGTTTTTCATATAAAAACCTAGACTTCTAGCATTTCTTGAAAAACCGTCAAGATCTGACGACGCTGGGCCCACATGCTTGCAGGGCACCTGCTGAAGGAGCTGAGAAGCAGCTGCCCCTCCTAGTGGGGGAGGGATAACCATTTCATCTATCCCTGCCCCACGCTCCCATTTTTCTTACCTTGGTCAATTTCATTCATTTGTTATTCTTGTGCCCTGGAGGGCATTTGAGTTTTCTTTTACTTTAAAAAACAATTCTTACCTAACATTTCAGGGCCAAAGCTGTACTTCTTGTAGGTGGTAACAAAGAGCAAAGGTAGATAGGGGGTGGCCTCTTGCTGGAGAAGGTGGGAGAGCACTTTCTGGCTTCTGCTTTTTGTCTCCAGACAAGTTCTACATCTACAGGATAAATTTCCTTTCATACCTCCCACCTCTATTCTGCATCTTATTTTTATACTTTGGGCCATATTCTTATGAACTGATAAAACTGACTTTATTATGTTAAGAAAGTACTTCTTCCCTCTTTGCTTTCACACATTGCTTAACAGCAAAGAAAGCCTGGTAGGGCCAAATCACTTCTCCTTAAGCCTTTGGGTTCCCTTTGGGCCTAGGTCTTTGCATTTGACCCAAACACAATGACACTGTAAACATTTTCTCACCTCATTAAAATTACTCAGGAAAATAAATTTTAGTGGCTGAACAATGTCCTATTATATGGATATATCACATTTTCCTGACCTTCTTTTCTCATGGATAAGGGCTCAGTGAGAGGCAGGTCCTGTGGGAAGACATGCCCCTTATGGAGAAGAGAGGAGACAGGAGGCAGTGAGGACAGGCTACCAATAAAGAGATTCTAGAATTGGTTACTTTAAGAAGCAGAAGTCTACAATGAGCAGAGAGCCCAAAAACTAGAGTTCTCAAATCCACGGGTTAGGTGAGAGGTGGAGGCCAAGACACTCTGTCGCAAATCTGCAAGGAGGTCAGGAAGCAGATGACCAAGGAGTGAGGAAGCCAGTGGATGGGAAAGTGAATCCATAGTAATCACTGAGTAGGGGGTGCAGTCATAATTTGCATTTTTTTGCTTTTGTTTTTCTTTTTAAATGATTCTCATTCCTGCGAGCTCAACTTAAGAGAGCTGATGCAGGGTATACAATAACTTACCCATTTCCCTAAAGTTTAATATTTAGGTGTTTCTGATTTTCTACTTTTATAAATAATGTTGTGATGAAAATCTCAGTGCATAGAACTGTGCATTTTGAGTTATCACTTCAAGATAGATTTGTAGAAATGGAGTATTTTTTTTTTTTTTTTAAGAATATTGGGATGGGGTGCCTGGCTGGCTCAGTCAGTGGAGTGTGTGACTCTTGATCTTGGGGTTGTAGGTTCGAACCCCACACTGGGTATAGAGATTACTTAAAATCTTAAAAAAAATAATATTGGGATGCATTGATAAAATGTTTCCATAAAGGTTGTTCACATTTATATTCCCATCAACAGTGTTTTTTATGTTCTGCTTTGGCTTCTTCAAATTAACTTGGTCTACTCACATACATCTTTGAATAAAGAGCTGCCACTGGCATCTGTACGCCATATCTGGAATTTTCCTAGGCCACTGGCTTTTAGATTTTTTGACCATGACCCATAGTGAGAAGTAAATTTTACAAAGTGATTCAACACATATAGGTATATACCTGAAACACATGTTGCATAGAACAATCATTTGCCCTTCCTCTATGTGATATACTCTGGTTAGGTCCATTCTTTTCTAATTTAATTTCTAAAATAATCTCATCATGACCCATTGGGTCATAGGTCATTACTCTCAGTTTGAAAAATATCATTCTAAGGGCGCCTGGATGGCTCAGTTGTTAAGCGTCTGCCTTTGGCTTGGGTCATGATCCCAGGGTCTTGGGTTCAAGCCCTGCATCGGGCTCCCTGCTCAGTGGGGAGTCTGCTTCTCCCTCTCTCTCTCCCTCTGCTGCTCCTCCTGCCTGTGCTCTCTCACTCTCTCTCTGTCAAATAAATAAATAAAAATCTTTAAAAAGAAAAAAAAGAAAAATATAATTCTAGGACAATTTCTGTTTCACAACTTGACTTCCTAGAACTTCAGCCTCTCACTTTTCCATACTCATTTAGGCCCCAGACGTCTATTCTTCAACAATCCCTTTAAATTAATGAGCTGTTGTGGATATGCTCACTTGGATTTGACCATTACCACCTTCTGAGGCATGACTTCCAGACTGCACCCTTTGTGTCAGGCCCCCAGCCCCTGTTGCATCCCATCTAGTTTCCTTGGGACCTGTCCTGGGCCGGCATAATCTCTTCATGGTCTCCTCTCAACAGGGATGAGATATTTGAGAGGGAATGAGAGTTCTTGTCACACTGTACACCATCACTAAGAAAAAAAGATCTTCCCTAGACCCCTCTAACCCCAGATATCTACATGTGGACACTCTCATTTCCTTCAATCTCTGTAAATGTCACCTCCCCAGAGATATCTTCCCTGACTATGGCATCTCAAATAGAATCCTGACCACTCTCTGTCCCCTCACCTTGCTCTAGCTTTTCTTTTCAGCTTTAATTGAGGGTCTAACTATAGCTTGTTTGAAATCATAGAATATAAAAGCAAGGAGAGATTTAGAGGCCAAATCTGGTTTGACCTTCTAATTTTACAGGGAAGAAATGCAAGCTCAGAGAGGTAAGAAAATATTTCATGGCAACTTAGCTTATTTGTGGCAAAGCTGAACTAGAAACCAGATCCTTGGATACTTGTAGGTTCTTCAATGGTTTATGGTACTGTCCGTGCTGTGGTCTTTATGATGAGGTTATTGATGAGATAATTTTTATCTTATAATAAGCTCTGATGCCTTGTGTTAGACTACATTAAATTTAGTAGTAAATTGTAGTGTAAAAATATTCCAGTGTTTCTCACTGGAAGCATAAATTACTTAATCCAAAGGGCTTTATCCTCCTCAAATAGAATTTTCAGCATCAGCTTCCTTACTCCTTGGTCATCTGCTCCCCTGACCTTCTCTCAAATGGTTTTATTTTATACAAAAGAAAACTGAGGCATAGAGAGGTAAGTAACATAGATACCATCCCAATTGAACTAAACTACAATATCAAAGGGAAAGAGTTAAGTACAGAAATCTGGAAGACTGAGGTTGGTAGCCCAGAAATTCCATATAGGCAAAAACTTGAGTTTAAGGCTCCAATAAGATACAGGGTTTAATGACAAATGGAATCAGGAGAAGGGGATGAGGCTTGTGTCACAGGATTTGATGAAGGAGAGAGAGGGTCTCTCACAACAGCACAACTAGGATACAACTATTAGTTCCGGGAAGAACCTTCCAGACCAGGGGGTAAGGTTGGCTGGATGTCCAGTCCTCTGATGGCAGTTTTGTGCTTCCAGCACCTAGGTCTTTTAGGGAGTTCTAGAAGCTCGTCCATGTAGTACTTCCCTGTACCAAACACTTCCTACTTTCCCCAAATGCAAAAATGCCAGTGATTGGTAGACATTTTTATTTTTTACTTCTTAATTTTATCAGTCTGAATCTTTTCACTATCTTTTGGCAATGACATTAATATTTTTCTTTTGGGGAATGACTTCTCTCTCACTGGTAGCATTCTGGTGGGAACTGTTAACCAAGATACCCCTGATCACCCCTGGTCAAGGGGAATGTGTAAGACTTGAGTGAACCAAAATGAGTGTTCCTCAGGAAACCTGAGTTTTGATCAGTGTACAAAGAGATTGGAAACAGTTGGAGCTCACTTTTTTCAGTGGCAACACTTTGTCTAGACTATTGCAATATTCTTGCTTTAGAGACCCTGAAGTAGTCTTGCTTTTTGTCCTCTGCTGGGCCTGGTCTCCAGCCTTCCCTTTGATTTTGTGAACTCTCCCAAAACCATTGAGAGAAGGTCAGGGGAGCAGATGACCAAGGAGTAAGGAAGCTGATGCTGAAAATTCTATTTGAGGAGGATAAAGCCCTTTGGAATAAGTAATTTATGCTTCCAGTGAAGCATACATTTTTTTTCTTTCTTTCTTTTTTTTTTTTACTTAAGTTAGCTAGAGTAGATTTCTGACACTGATAATCAAGAACCTGGATTAGCACAGTGGGTAGGCTGATCAGGGAATTCCAACCACCTCTTATTTTTTATTTTTATTATTTGTTTACATTTTTATTTAAATTTCAGTTAGTTAACATACGTGTAATATTAGTTTCAGGTGTACAATTTAGTGATTCAACACTTACATACAACACCTGGTGCTCATCATAAGTGTACTCCTTCATCCCCATCACCTATTTAACCCATCTCCCCCACCCACCTCCCCTCTGTTAACCATCAGTTTGTTCCCAATAGTTAAGAGTCTATTTCTTGACTTGCCTCTCTTTTTTTCCCCTGTGATCATTTGTTTTGTTTCTTAAATTCCACATATAAGTGAAATGATATGCTATTTGACTTTCTCTGACTGACTTATTTGCTTAGCATAATGCTTTCAGGTCCAGCCATGTTGTTGCAAATGGCAAGATTTCATTCTTTTTTATGGCTAATATTTGCAAATCAATCAATGTGATACACCACATTAATAAAAGAAAGGATAAGAATCATATGATCCTTTCAATAGATGCAGAAAAAGCACTTGACAAAGTACAACATCCATTCATGATAAAAAGCCTCAACAAAGTAGGGTTAGAGGGACGCACCTCAACATAATAAAGGCCATATATGAAAAACCTATGGCTAGTATCATCCTCAATGGGGAAAACTGAAAGCTTTTCCTCTATGGTCAGGAACAGACAGGGATGCCCACTCTCACCACTATTATTTACCATAGTATTAGAAGTCCTAGCCTCGGCAATCAGACAACAAAAAGAAATAAAAGGCATCCAAATCAGCAAGGAAGAAGTCAAACTTTCACTATTTGCAGATGACATGATATTCTATATAGAAAACCTGAGAGACTCCACCAAAAAATTGCTAGAACTGATACACAAATTCAGTAAAGTTACAGGATACAAAATCAACGTACAGAAATATGTTGCATTTCTATACACCAATGAAGCAGCAGAAAGAGAAATCGAGGAATCAATCCCATTTACAATTACACTAAAAACCATAGAATACTTAGGAATAAATCTAACCACAGAGGTAAAAGATCTGTATTCTGAAAACTACAAACACTGATGAAAGAAATTGAAGATGACACAAAGAAATGGAAAAACATTCCATGCTCATGGATTGGAAGAACAAATATTGTTAAAATGTTTATATTACCCAAAGCAATCTACACATTTAATGCAATCCCTATCAAAAGACCAATAGCATTTTTCACAGAACTACAACAAACAATCCTAATTTTATATGGAACCATAAAAGACTCTGAATAGCCAAAGCAATCTTGAAACAGAAAAACCAACCACCTCTTTCACCAAAACTATACTACGGGACATATCAATAAACATTTGTTCATCTACAACATGCCAGGTGGTATGCAGGGGTTTTCATATGTGTTATCTAATTGACCCTTATAATAATACCACAAGATAGAAATTGTTATTTAATTTTTTCCAATTTTAAAACTGCACTGAAATACACACAATATACAATTTACTGTTGTAAACATTTCTTAACTGTATAGTTTAGTGGTATTAAGTACATTCATATTTTGCAACCATTGCCACCATCTATCTCCAAAATTGTAAATTGTTTCATCTTGCAAAACTGGAACTCTATACTCTTTAAACAATAACTCCTCATTACCCTGTCCCCCAGCTCCTGGGAACCACCATTCTATTTTCTGTCTCTATGATATTAACTACTCTAAGTACTTCATATAAATGGAAATCATGTGGTATTTGTCTTCTTGTGACTGGCTTATTTAGCATAATGTTCTCAAGGCTCATCCATGTTGTAAATATGTGTCAGAATTTCCTTCCTTTTTAAGGCTGAATAATATTCCATTGCATGAATATACCACATTTTGCTTATCCATTAATTCATCAATAGACATGTGTATGCATATACCTCTTAGAGATCTGTTTTTAGTTCTTTTTAGTATATACTCAGAAATTGAATTGTTGGGTCATATGGTAATTTTATTTTGAAATTTTTGAGGAATTGCTATACTGTTTTCCACAGTGGTTGAACCATTTTACATTCCCACCAGCAGTGCGCAATAGTTCCAGTTTTCAATGTCCTTACCAATGCTTGTTATTTTCTGTTTTTGTAATAGTAGCCATCCTAATGGATATGAGGTGGTAGTTGTTATTTAATTTTTGATGCAAATACTGAGGGTATGTAAATTGCTCAAGGTCATATAGCTTGTAAGTAGCAGAGTTGAGATTTGAATCCATGTCCAGTGGTATTTCAATGCCTATCTGTCCCTTTTCCTTTTCCTCAACTATACTACTTTTGTTAGAAAACCAAAGGTATTCAATAGAGCTGAATTTGTCCTTTAAAAAAAATCTATCAGCTATTATGAAGATTTAGAAGCCAAAAAAATTATTCTCAGTCAATATCATAGAGAGCGTGTACCTGAACTATAATAGATTATCAAAAGATTTGTGTCGTTATAGTGCTTCATGACCATAGAGATTAATCAATTCAACTTTCTCATCTTATGGATAAGAAAACGGAGGCCAGCTTTCTGTGTTGTCAAGTATTACTGAAATTACTATTTACCAGTAGTGAGGTTTAGATTCAAATCAACCTAGTTTAGTCACAAGACAGATGGGATTGTGTAAATTTATATAGCTCAATTAAAACCATAGAGCTGAAAGGGACCTCCAGGTCTCTTATAATAATGTATCCATCTACCTCTATCATAGTGAGTTTAAACAATATCAGCAGGATGTCTTACATGGCCTACTAAGAAGGCAATTCAATCACTTTCTTTGTGAAGCACTATAGCATCTTTTATACCTCTCAGTCTAGTAACATTTTTTACATGTAAAATGTGGAGCACTTTAGGGGCGCCTGGGTGGCTCAGTCGTTAAGCGCCTGCCTTCAGCTCAGGTCATGATTCCAGGGTCCTGGGATCGAGCCCCGCATTGGGCTCCCTGCTCGGCGGGAAGCCTGCTTCTCCCTCTCCCACTCTCCCTGCTTGTGTTCCTCTCTAGCTGTCTCTCTCTCTCTGTCAAATAAATAAATAAATAAATCTAAAAAAAAAAATGTGGAGCACTTTATATGTCTGTTCAAAAACCAATATATTCTATTTAAAGGTGTTGAAAATTGTTATTTGAAAATTTGAAGGAGTCTTAAAAGTAAACTGAAGTATTACTAGGCAACTGAGAGGGTTGTAATAAGTAACCTCGAGAATATTTTCACAATTAGAAATAACATCAGTCCTAGGTTTCAAAAGTAAATAGCTAGGGTGGAAGACGGTCATGTGAAGGGAATATTTTCCCCAACCTGGGAAAAGAACAGTTATAGCAGGTCTGCACAATATAGTGCAAACTTGTTAGATTCATTTTAGTAGTTTCTACATCTCAATTCAATGGAGCAAATGTTTACTGAGAGCCTCTTATTTATGATCTACTGAGCAAAGAGCTTTGAGAATACAGAGACAACCAGGTATAATTCTTGCCTTAAAAGAGTTTGCAAACTAGATAGGGAGATAACATAGGTACACAAATACCTCTAAAAGGTATCAAGTAAAATGGGCTGTCAGGTCCACAGAAATGCACTGTAGGTAGGGCAAGGCTCCACATGGCTGGGGGAATCAGGGAAAGCTAGTGAGCTGTTTTGAAAGAGGAGTATGATTTTGACAGGCAGGGATAGGGGAAAGGTTATGTACCCTGAAGTATGGTGTGAACAGAGGCCTAAAGGAGAGTAATTTCCCTATTTAAACTTTCTGTTTCGGGTGCCTAGGTGGCTCAGATGGTTAAGCGTCTGCCTTCGGCTCAGGTCATGATCCCAGGGTCCTGGGATCGAGTCCCACATCGGGCTCCCGGTTCAGCGGGGAGCCTGCTTCTCCCTCTGACCCTCTCCCCTCTCATGCTGTTTCTCTCTCGCTCGCTCTCTAAAAAATAAATAAATAAAATCTTTAAAAAACAAAAAAAATCTTTCTGTTTCAAGTCCTACACGTACATTAGGAACTGCACTCTCCTCTTTGGAATCCCCGCCCTCTTCATCTCTTATATGAAAGACTTATATGAAAATATTTAAAATGATTGTGTTAAAAGGGTGAATTATTGGTAAATTTATTCTCTTTCTTACTTTTTAAAGATTTATTTATTTACTTTAGAGAGAGAGAAAAAAGAGAGAGAGCATGCACACAAGTGGGGGGGAGGGGCAGAGGGATAAAATCTTCAAGAGGGACGTGCTGAGCGTGGAGCCTGAAGCGGAGCTCAATCTCACGACCCATGAGATCATGACCTGAGCCGAAACCAAGAGTCAGACGCTCAACTGACTGAACCACCCGGGCACCCCTCTCTTTCTTTTTTTTAAAGTTTTGTTTTCTTTGGAAATGCGATTATATAACAGAAAAATTCTTTTTTAAAAAAGATATTGTACATACCTCCCAAAGCCAGTTCAAATCTTTGCTCCACACAACTATTCCTGACTAGTTAATAAATGTTGATATGCACTCCCAATTAAAGATATGTATGAACGTGTATGTATCATATAGGGATTCTGTCCACTGTAAAAACTTAGAAGCATTAAATCTCAGTAGCAATGAGCACACCTAGTACACAGATGTTGCACACATATCATTTCCCCCTAAATCGAGCCAAGGCTCTTTGGAGAAGATCTGGGGCAGAGGAACATAACTTAGCCCAGGTAAGCCTAGGACATCCCATAGGTTTCAGAATGAAAGGACATCCTTCAAGATTCCTATTGAAGAGTCAGCTTGAAGGAGCACCCACTGGCTAAATTTGAGCCAATGTGGGCATTAAAAGGAAAAAGTGAAGAGAGAAGAGAAGGAAAGAAAGGGAGAGAAAGAAAGAAGGAGAAAGGGGAGGAGGAGGAGGAGAACGATGACAAGGAGGGGAAGGAGGACAAGGAGGATGAGGAGAGGAAAAAGAAAAAAGGAGTAGCAGCTGCCTTTCTCTTTTGGTGGTGACTCTTACTTTGACAGTTGATATATAAAGGAAAGGAACTAAACATTTACCTCATCTCTTCAGGAAGGACTGTAGTCTTTCCCTGGTTGAGGAGGGAAAGACTTGCTCCAGACAGAACACTAGATAATAAATGTTTTAGTTTGAACTTTATGAAATTGTTGATATTCAACTATTTTTCATCTGCAAAATTTCACCTGGTTCAACCAAATATGGAAAGAAAGAATTAGAAAAATCAACACTTTGCAACCTCCAGTGAAATAACTCATTCAGATCAGAATCATCAATGGATGCTAAGATGATTACATGAAAAGTTGTAGGGGTAGAAGAACATTCCCCTGGTGCCAAAGGGTCTGCTCTTGAATTACTTGCTTATTTAAAAGAAAAAACACTCTTCTACATCTCAGTGGTGAGATCTGCTGTTAACACTTTAACCAAGTGGTGAAACGTAGCTTTGCTAATGGTGAGATAACCTAACACATAGTTTCTCCTGATGTGACACGTTCTGAAATTCACTGCATGACCTATGAAGTATTCTAGGCAAATGTTTAAGCTGTGTGCTGGTTATTTTCCTTTTGCCCTTATAAGTCCATTTGATGCCTTTTTTCGTTCTGTTCTGTGTCCCTGGAGATGCCCCTCTGCACAATGTATCTCCTTCCCATTTGGGCTTCTAGATTTGGCCAGTAGAGAGGCTCTGGGAGAAATCTGAAGGAGGACACAGAGAGAGATTTGGGGTATTTATTCCCTACCATCTCACTCCCTGCTTGGGTGCAGTTTGAGTGGCTCCTGTTGCGGGTCCGTCTTCCAAAGCTCCAGCTCCAGCAGTGCTTTAGGAGGAGCTTCGCTCCTCTGCAGCTGAGTCAGGCCCAGGGTGGTAGTCCCCACACACGTCACCCCCCAGGGCTGTTCCCTGTCTGCCCACGCGGCTATAAATAGTTCCTTCACTGAACTCCCTTCAGTTAAACCCTTTGAGTGTGCCATCTGCTTCTGGTCAGGACTTTGATTCCGCCTAAATCTAATCAGGCCTTTATTTTAACAAGACAACAAGGCTAGAAAAACAAGTTGAACAACACCCTGAGATAACAATCAGACCTATCCAGAATTTGGCACTGTTTACGAGGCAGTTGGTCTGGCATCTTCAGAGGTCAATATCGATTTTTAAAAAAAAGAAGGAAAAAAATCTTCCAGATTAAAATAAGCTAAGGAGGCCTAACTACCAAATGTAACTTATGAATCTGGTTTGCAAAAATCAGCTATCATATTTTAGGAACAATTAGGAAAATTTTAATATTGATTGGATTTTAGATGATATTAGAAAATTGTCAGTATTTTTAAATGTGATAAAGGTACTGTGGTTTTTAGCCACATCCTTTTTAAAGAGGAGCATGCCGAAGGAGTTAGGGTGAAGTGTTATAATGGCTGTGACTTCCTTTAAAATGTATAGCAAGGGGCGCCTGGGTGGCTCAGTTGTTAAGTGTCTGCCTTCAGCTCAGGTCATGATCCAACGGTCCTGGGATCCAGCCCCACATCAGGCTCCCTGCTCAGCGAGGAGCCTGCTTCTCCCTCTCCCACTCCCCCTGCTTGTGTTCCCTCTCTTGCTGTGTCTCTCTCTCTGTCAAATAAATAAATAAAACCTTAAAAAAAAATAAAATGTATAGCAAAATATTTAGATAGCTAGATAATATGGCAGAATATTAACTATTGTTATATCTAACTGATGGAGATATGGTGTTCATTGTATTACTCTTTCAACTTTTCATTATGTTTGAAAATTACATAATCAAATAGTGGAAAACATTGATAAAGAAACAAAGTTTCTGACCACCTGTTCAGAATGATTTCTCCTTTTTCCAAATGTCTATAGCTTTTTTATAGTGATCCTTTGCTTCTTGTATAAGCCTCTGTAACCAGATTGTCAGCTCGTTGAAGCTAAGGACTGAGCTCTGTGCTTCTTTTTATACTCTACAGAGGCTTGTATAAAAGTTTCATATATGTAAGCCTAACTCTTTATGAAAAACATAGGCGTATGTGGTCAGAAGTTTTTGATTTCTATTTTCATTAATGTAGGGGAAAAGGCACAAGAAGTTGGATGGGATGCAGAGAAGGGCAATCCAGACACTTTCTTAAAATTAACAGAGAGCAGGCTTGAGGTCCCTTCCTAGGGGCAATGAAAGCCTCAGTGAAGACAGACAGCATGGAGTCTGATACTTCGCAATGTCATTGATAGTTTTGCAAACTTAGACAAGCTTTTGGAAGGACCAAGTCCAAAAAAAAAAAAAAAAAAAAGATTTGGGTGAGTTCAAACTTATAGTCTACTCAAGCCAGGGAGAAAACCAGGATTAGGTTAAGCCTGAATTAAGAAAAGTTAATTTTGAGTGAATTGCTTAACAAGATTTAACTCAATTTAAATTGCATGTCAAAACATAAAAATTACTGTAATTCTCTTCCTGGCTAGCATTTAATCTTTTTGAATATGAATTTCTTTATAGAAAAAGCATTATTGAGTGGAAACAGGGCAATTTTTATTCTTTTTTTTTTTTTTTAAAGATTTTATTTATTTATTCATGAGAGACAGAGAGAGAGAGAGAGGCAGAGGGAGAAGCAGGCTCCCAAGGAGCAGGGAGCCCGATGCGGGACTCGATCCCAGGACGCTGGGATCGTGACCTGAGCCGAAGGCAGACGCTTAACCATCTGAGCCACCCAGGCGCCCAATTTTTATTCTTTTGATAGTGCTTGAATGAAGTGAGGTTTTTGGAACCACTTGGGTAAACTGTAGGCCTAGAACCAATGGAAAATTGATTCTCAGTGATGGCTGTTGTTTTTTCCTCTTCTAGTGAGGTAGTTTTGCACACATCTCAGGCTGTCATATCCCACATGCCCTGTGAACCTGCTGGAACCTCCATGATAGGCCAAGGCAGAGAGAGAAGCTTTCAGTCAGCTAGATGGATAGATGGATGGTGTGTGTGTATATGACAAATCCTGCTGACTGCCCTCCCAAAGGCCATCTCCCACCTTATTTTTCTAGCTAAGAGAATATTGATTTCTCTTAGGGTATCAGGTGCCCCACTATGCTTTACAGGAATTATCATAATCCTATCCATTTGCCAATCTTTGGTTGAAACATGGGCATGTGACACAATTGGGTCAAGGAGGCAGGGGTGGGGGAATCGTCTGTGAGGCTTCTAGAAGCTTCTTTATTCCTCAAAAAAGATGTATTTGAGAAATAGACCCATTATGTCTCTAGATATTATGGATGTGATGCATGTTAACCTGATCTCCAAAAACAAAAAGCCCTGATCTGTAGTGTTTGCTTATTTCCATTTCTGTGGTGTAAACTCCCTCATAATGGCTGATTTTAGGCTACTAATAGCTCAAGAAGTGGCTGGCAAATTTAGCAACTGGCTCTCAGGAGCCAACTCCAGCCTACGCCTGATTGCTTAGAGCTGCTGTATCCATCTTATGAAAGGAGTAGGCAACAAGGTAGGGATGGTAGAGCAGAAAGACAGGAGATTCTAGGTCCTTAATGACACCTTGAGCCATGGAATTAACCAAGGCTGGAATCTTCCCATCCCTTGACTTCTTGTTACGTAAGTTAATGTGCTTATTGTTTAAAGCAGGTTGAATTGGTATTTGTGTGTGATGAAACTGGGCTTGACCTACCCGGTACAGATATCCATGGGGTCCCATCTAGTGGAAGGCAGGGAGCACAGCAGGGGCAAAACTGAGCAATGGATCATGGAAACACTAATTCAATTGATGGTCAGGAAGAGAGGGCCTTGGTGGGGGCGCATCTAGGTTGAAACAGTACTCTGGCCAGTTGCTGGGAGGAACAGGATGGTGGCTAAGGGCCAGCTGGGCTGTCAATGCCCTTGCCAAGGAGGCTGAAGTTCAGGGCAATGCTCCAGCAAGAGCAGGCACTGGAGTGCTAGTCAGGAAGCCAGGCAGAAGCCCAGGCCTGGAAAGGGCTGTACTGTCAGGTGCTTCACAGCACAGTGCTTTGGGTTGGGGAAAAAGGGGAGGCCTGGGAAGGAGGGGCAAGCAGAGAGAGAGGCAGTAGTACAATTCCAGAGTTTTGGCAACTTGCTCATCAGAGGGGTGGGGAAACATCCAGCAAGGCAGAGTCAGACTCTGACCAGCTGAGGCTGAAGGTTGGGGTTTTTCAGTAACTGCCATGAATCAGGCTGAGAAATGCAGAAGGAACCAGAATGTTCCCCAAAGCTGCCTCAGCACATTTTCTTGGTGACGTTAAAGAAATGCTGCTGACATTTCTTCCTAGACCTTGAAAAGGGGCATCCCCATTCCACATATTGTCACGATCTCTAGTGTCCTTGCAATTCCCCACTGTGACTGATGTTTGGACTTATCCATCTGTGGGGGAATTTGTTTGCCTGCCTGTGGCAGAAGCAATTTCATTCCTGTTGTGAAATGCCCCTCACTTAAGTGCGGTGTCTCTTGGTATTCATGTGCTCCTTTTCTTTATTTTGTTTTCCCATCCCTCTAATCTATCCATGGGTCTGTTCTCCTTCAGACCCATCCCATTCATCGAAGGACTTTTATAACTGACTTGTGTGGAGGAAGCAGGTTCAGAAGGAATGAAAGCTGATTTGTCAACAGCATTCTCTGGAGATTTTCAGAACATTACTTTCCTTTCTGATTTAGCTGGTAAGGCAATGGACAGGAAACTTGGCTTCCTTTGCACTTTGTTACTGCTGGAAGTCATGGTTAGTCATTTTAATTTTATTCAGTAGCGTGAGTTCTCTGACAAGTCATTATCAGGGAGTAATTAAAGATGGGATCCAGCAGGAGAGAAAATCTTCAAAAGTAAAGTTCTGCCAAGTTCACATTCCCTTCCTACCTGCTTAGTAAAGTTTGGCATTTTTAAGGAGCTCCTCCCAGGTAAGTGAGATGCTTCAGAGAGTGAATAAAAGGAATGCTTTTCTGCAATGTAAAACCCATCATGAGCAAAGCCAAAAGACAATTATAAAAACGGGAAACATTTGCAACTCATTTAATAGAGAGGAGCTGATTCTATATAAAAAGCTCTCACAAATCAGTAAAGACCAAGAGCCCAATAAAATGCATAAATAGAAAAGCCCAAGGATGCCTGGGTGGCTTAGTCAGTTAAGCATCTGCCTTCGGCTCAGGTCATGATCCCAAGGGATCCTGGGATCGAGTCCCACATTGGGCTCCCTGTTCAGCGGGGAGCCTGCTTCTCCCTCTGCCTGCCGCTCCCCCTGCTTGTGCTCTCTCTCTGTGTGACAAATAAATAAATAAAATCTTAAAAAAAGAAAGTCCATAAAAAGGGAATACAAATGTTTCTTTAAGATATTAAAAGATAGCTAGCTTCATAATAAGAGAAACATGTTAAATTTACATCAACACTCATTTTTCATGTAATAGATTGGCAATGATAAAAAAAATGAACAACATGCTGTTTGGTAACAGTATGAGGAGACAGGTGCTCTCATAGGTGACTGGTGGGAAAATAAGTTGGTACAACCTTATGAAGGGTTATTTGTAAATATCCTTCAAAATTATGTATATCTATATTCTTTGATGAGTCAAAGTCAATTCTAGGAATTTATCCTACAGATTTATCCTGTAGGATAAATAACAAGTTCATAAGGTTATACATTAAAGCATTGCTTTAATAGCAAACGATTGAAAACAATCCAGACATCTATCAATAAGGGATTATTTAAGTAAATTATAGCATATCCATATAACAGAATATGATACAGCCATAAAAAATAAAGTACTCTTTATGTACATAGAAAGATTTCTCAGATATTTTGTTAAGTGACAAAAATTAAGGTGCAGCAAATTGAGTAACAAAAGGGGAGAGAAAGAATACTTACACTAGATATGTATGTATTTGCTTGTGTGTGTGTGATATATATATGTCTAGGAGGATATGTAAGGAACTGATAATATGCAGTACCGTGGTGGAAAGAATTTGGGTGCCTGGGGGATTGGGTGGGAGAGAGAATTTTTCTTTTTTTACTCTGTACCTCTTTTGTTCTTTTTGGAAATGTACTACCAATCCAGATTAGTCAATAAAAACATTTTTAATAAGAGGAGTGCTCTGACACAGATTAAATCCGAAATGATCTACATTCACCTAATCTGGACTATAACCTCAATCTCTCCTCTCAGCCTCTTACATTATTGAATTTAATGGCCATCCATCCTCCATTTAATGCATTTCCCCTGCTCCTCCAGGTGCCATACATCTTCTCTCTCTCTGTTCTGACCTCAGTTTGTCTCTTGATTTCTCCTGTGGCTGTCAAGTAACAACCTTTCCAGCTGGCTATCACTACACAGACCTCTTTTTCTGTGTGTCATATGTGGGGGAATCTCCTCAATCCTTGCTTCAACACCTCCCCCTCTTGAGAACAGAAAATAAAGTCATGGTTGGGAGTTACAGAGGAAGCTAGCTATCTTTATGGGAAACCAGGCCACTAATGGATCAGGGGTTAGCAACCTATGCCATGTATGTTGTAAATGGTGGGTGATGTTATTCTAAGAGATGAAATTGTAGAGAGGGATTACTATAAACATGGACGAACAAGAAGAGTCCACCCTAAGGAGAATGCAATAGTAGGAACTGGAGGTTTGGGTTCAAATTCTGACGCTGCCACTTACTGGTTATGTGACTTCAGGCAAGTTTTCTCAGCCTCACTTTTGTTCTTTATAAAATGGGTCCTATAAGGGTTAATGTGGCTAAGAGTGCTTGCAGTCCACCAAAATCCATTCTTGTTTTCTTTTGTGGTAATAGACATGTATTAGCTGAGCACATGGCTACTAACATAATTCTAAGTCTCCCTTGCTGTTAGATGTAGCCAAGGGATTAATTCCCTGCCAGTGGAATGTGAGAAGTGTTATGTGACACATTAGACTCTGGGACATAAGACTCTCCATGCTCTTTCCCTACAAGCTTGAACCCAGAGCACCCTAAGCTTGACCATGGAGATGAGGACGAGACCATAGGGGTGACAGAGCAATGACATGGAAAGAACCTGGGTCTCTAAATGAACATATGGAGCAGAGCTGCCTGACCACCTGGAACACCTGCCCACTGTTATAAGAGAGAGAAATGAACTCTGATTTCTTTAAGCCACTCCATTATTGTTGGGTCTCTGTTATGACAGCCTAGCCTTCCCCGAACCAAAGTAGTTTACACTCTATGTTGCAAGTAATAGAACATTCAACTCAAACTAGGTAAATAAATAAATGGTATATTTGACTCCCACATGGCAGAAAATTTAAGTAGAGAAAACTTTAGGGTTGTTTGGTTCAGTATTCAATGACATCATCGAAGAATTGGTTTCTTCCTATCCTTTTGCTCTGCATTTTGTGGAGTCAGCGTCACCCTATGGCTATGGCAATTCCAGACTTCACATTAGCTCACCACACCTTCTAGGAGGAGGGAGAGAGAGAGAGAGAGAGAAAAGGAAGGAAGGAAAGAAGGAAGGAAGGAGGGAGGGAAGGAAGGAAAGAAGAAAGAAAAGAAGGAAGGAAGAAAGGAAGAAAGAAAGAAAGAAAAGAAGGAAGGAAGAAAGAGTACACAAGTAAGACTCTTTTCAACATCCCCAGTAAACTTTTACTGACTCAATTTTAGTCACATGTCTTCTGTGAACTGTGACCAGAGAATGGGCTTATACAGGTCAACTTAAGCCCCATCCATTTGTCCCACCTGTAGCAGCAGAGCAGGTCAGCTTCTCTAGAACATACAGACTATGTGGAGGAGGTGTGGGCACCTGAATAGAAATTGAATGGTTATCAAGATAAGAAGGACTAGTGGGGAGGTACCACCTTGTCCACTAAGGGATGCAGGGCTTGTTTTAAGGAATAAATTGAATGAGATAATATATATATATATGGGGCCTTGTTAAATTGTGTAACACATTTGGCTCTGGGATATAAGACTCCTCCATGTTCTTGCCATTTCCTACAAGCTTGAACCGAGTACTTATGCCTGGCACTTAGAAGATGGTCAATGATTGTGAATTTACTCTTCCTTCCTAGATCTAGTTAAGCTGTGCTGCAAAGTGGCAAGAGGTTAGAGAATATTCCCTTTTCAGGTGTCTTAGGGCTGTGTATTTGCAGGACCAGTGAAACAGGATTGTGATGTGCTCAAAGAAACTGCCTCTCCATTTCAAGATATCTGTCACCATAGCAACTATTGGTGGGAGTGACCCAAGAATGGCACCACCACTTCATACTCAGAACAAATACCAGAAAGCTTGACACCACCCTTTTTTTTAAGAGTTTTCTTTTTTTTTATTATTTATATTCAATCAGCCAACATATAGTACATCATTTGTTTCAGATGTAGTGTTTAATAATTTATCAGTTGTGGGACGCCTGGGTGGCTCAGTTGGTTAAGCGGCTGCCTTCGGCTCAGGTCATGATCCCAGGGTGCTGGGATCGAGTCCCACATCAGGCTCCTTGCTCAGCGGGGAGCCTGCTTCTCCCTCTGCCTGCCTCTCCCCCTGCTTGTGTTCTGTCTCTCTGACAAATAAATAAATAAAATCTTTAAAAAAAAATTTATCAGTTGCATATAACACCCAGTGCTCATCACATTACGTGCCCTCCTTAATGCCCATCACCCAGTTGCCCCATCCCCTCACCCCCCTCCCCTCCAGCAACCCTCAGTTTGTTTCCTATAGTTAAGAGTCTCTCATGGTTTTTCTCTCTCTCTAATGACTTCCCATTCACTTTTCCCTCCTTTCCCCTATGATCCTCTGCACTGTTTCTTATATTCCACATATGAATGAAACCGTATGATAATTGTCTTTCTCTGATTGACTTATTTTGCTCAAAATAAAACCAAAGCTGGTGGCATCCCAATGCCAGACTTCAAGCTATATTACAAAGCTATCATCATCAAGACAGTAAGGTATTGGCACAAAAACAGACACATAGATCAGTGGAACAGAGTAGAGAACCCGGAAATGGACCCTCAACTCTATGGTCAACTAATCTTCAACAAAGCAGGAAAGAATATCCAGTGGAAAAAAGACAGTCTCTTCAATAAAGGTGCTGGGAAACCTGGACAGCCACACATAGAAGAATGAAACTGGGCCATTTTCTTACACCATACACAAAGATAAACTCAAAATGGATGAAAGACCTAAATGTGAGACAGGAATTCATCAAAATCCTAGAGGAGAACACAGGCAGCAACCTCTTCGACCTCAGCCACAGCAATTTCTTGCTAGACATGTCTCCAAAGTCAAGGGAAACAAAAGTGAAAATGAACTATTGGGACTTCATCAAGATAAAAAGCTTCTGCACAGCAAAGGAAACAGTCAACAAGACACCACCCTTTCAAAGGCTCTAATGTTGGTCATAGATGCTCACTGATCCATCAATTTATAAAGACATAGGTTTGAGATTCCAGAAGTGGCTGCCTGTTCAGGATCTTATGTTACTCATGCTGCTTGAGGCAGGCTATGGTTGAGAAATGTATTTGAGCCATTTTATTGGCTTTTCTGCCTCTATCCACTTGCTAGAGGCTCTATAATGAAAAGATTCTGGACTTGAGTCTGAACCCTGCTTTATCATTACTGTGTGATCTTGTGAAAGTAATTCAATTCTTTATGCCTTTCAGTGTTGTTATAAGATTCAAAGGAATGATATATTTGAGAGCACTTTGTAAATAGAAAAGAAAATTTAAATAAAAGGAGTTAGCAAACATAATAATGAAGTACTTTGCTGGTGCATGAGTTGCTCCTTACTAAGGACCAAACCTACCTGGGGCTTGAGAAACAAAATTGCTTAAGAGAGAACCAAGTGGGATATTTTTCTTCATAATGACAGAGGATAGGGCTAGGTTTAATTAACAATTATGTATTGGCTGCCTAGGTGTGTCTGTTACGGTATTTTACATGTTAGCTAATTTAATGCTTTTAATAACCCTATGAGGTAAATATTATTATACTAATTTTACAGATGGGGCAGCTGAGCCTGAGAGGGATGAAGTGACAGGACCAATGTTACACTTTAGGAAGTGGCAGGTCAGGATTTGAGAGTCAAGTCTATTTAACCACCAAGGCAAGTGAGGCCTCCAGCTGATTCAGGGAGGAAAGAAGTGACGCCCCCCAGGATGCTCTACCCAGGTGGGCCAGCTTCTAAGACAAGGACATGCTCACTGGGGGCTCACGATAACTCTTTCATTTGCCTGTGCATCCAGTGAACCCAAACGCTTTCTGGGCACCTCTCATGTAACAGGCACTGTGCTAAATTTGGAATAAAATAGTGAAGAAACACAGTTCCTGAAAGGTTCAAGAAACATTGGTGCAGCAGAGTAGCTTGTCAGACTTCCCATTTATCCTCAGTTCAATCCTGTTAGGGAAATTGCTTCTATTGCTTGGCCAATATTAAAGTTTTAAACATTACTGTTCTGTAGAAATGATCCGCTTATGCTGCTCCTTGCCGGAGAATGCTGTAAGTCCATAATAACTGAAGATCATATAACCCAATGATTTTGTTTCAGAGGCAACGGCACAATGGTTTTGAAATGGTAATAATCGCCTATTGCTCTCAGGATTATCCTATTGTCTGGTAATGGTTATGAAGACAGTGGGGTTTTAAGAGGCCATTCAATAAGAGTGACAGAGGCACTATTTTATTTTTCTCTGAATGACTCTCCAAGTGAGAATCTAATTCAGAGCTCATAAAGGTCCGAAAGAACTTCTGTGATAAACTCAAAGTCCTTAAGGCTGAAAGGAGTCAGGGTTATAGAATGATGTAGAAAACTAAAGGTGTGGCTCCTCCATAAGTGGAGTGTTGTTTGCTTTCAGAGATCCTGAATAAAATGGATAAACTGGGTGAGATCCACATTGAAGTAGCCACTGAGATGATGTTTTATATCTTAAAGGAGCTACCACCCCCTTCTTTGCAAGGTATTCTGCAAATAAGCATCCAGTCTGAAAAGAGTTCTACAGTTGTACCTGTCCACAACAATGTCCTTTGATGAAAGTTTCTTTTGAGAGGGAGAAACATACTTCGCTAAGTACCTACTAAGGACCAGACATGTTACATATTTTGCTCATTTAACGCTCACCACAACCTTGTGAGTTAAGTTGTTTTTCACCACCTCACAAAGCTCTTTCCCTTGCTCACTCATTGATTCGTTCAACAAATATTTATTGAATGCCTACCATGTGCCAGGCACGTTTTAGCTGTTGGGGACGAGCAGTAAACAAAACCTGCAAATGTCAGTTGCCCCCATGGAGATTTTATCTTAGTGGGTGGAAATAGAACTAAACAAACAAACCAACAAATACATAATATGTGAGGCTTTGGAGATCAGTGCTAGGGAGAAAGTAATGGGGGTCAGGAGGTGGCAAGGTTAGGAGGAGTTTGTAGATTTATAAAGGATGGTCATTGTATTACTTACATATTGCTAAAAAACAAATTACTCCAAATGTCGTAGCTTAAAACAACAAATATTTATTATCTTATAGTTTCTGTAGGTCAGGGGAATGGCTTAGCTAGTGTCTCTGCTTCAAGGACTCTTAGGAGGTTGCATTCAGTTTGTGGCTGGAACAGTTGTCAGATTCAGTTAGTTTCAGGCTATTGTACCGAGGAGCTCAGTTCCTTGCTGGTGACTGGCTGGAGGGCTCCCTCAAGTCTCTGCCATGTGGGCCTCTCTACATGCAGCTCACAATATGGCAGTTGGCCTCCCTCAGAGTAAGTGTACAAGAGATCGAGAGACTGTGCTTAAGATGGAAGCCACAGTCTTTCTGTAACCTAATCTCAGCCCATCACCACTGTCTAATCCTATTCACTAGAAGCAGGTCACTAAATTCAAGTGTTGGGGATTATATAAGGCTATGAATACTGGCAGTTGGGGATCCCTGGGGACATCTTAGAAACTGCCTATTACAGTTAGGGAGCCCTCACTAATGAGATGACATTTGAGCAGAAACCTAAGGAAGTGAGGTAGCAGGCATGTGGCTATCCAGGAGAAAAGCGTTTTAGGCAGGGAAACAGCTAGGGCACAGGCTGAAGGGAAGGGGGGAATGGCACAAACTGAGGCCAGAGGAAAAGCATTGGATGAAATAATGTAGTTTTATGTGGGTCATTGTGGGGAATTTGGACTCTGCTTTGAGATGGGATGGCTTCTGAGCAGAGGAGTGAGAAGACTTGACTTGTATTTTAAGAGGCTCACTCTGGTTGCTGTGTGAAGAACAAAGTAGGGGAGCAGGCATGAGTAAAAGCAATGAGACCAGCTAGAAGGCTCTGGTACTAATCCAGTTGAGACATGATCATGGCTTAGACCAGGATGATAGGATTGGAAATGGCATGAAGTGATTGGACTTTGGATATATTTCCTAGTAGAGCTGACAGGATTTGCTGATGGTTTAGATGTGGATTGTAAATAAAGTGAGGAATCAGTGGTGACTCCAGGGTTTTTGGATTTAGCAACTGGAAGAATAGAGTTACCCTTTAAAGAGCTGAAAAATATTGATGGAGGAGCAAGTTCTAAGAGAAGTATAAGGGGTTTTGTACATGTTAATGTATGCCAATTAGACATCTAAGTGGAGATGCTGAGTTGGCAACTGGATATCTAAGTCTGGAGCTTGGGAGAGTGGAGTGGACTACAAATGCAAATTTGGGAATTCCAAGCATTAATGGGGTATGTGAAAACAGGGGAGTGGATGAAAATACTGAGGAAATGAATGTAGACTAAGAAGTGGAAAGTCCTGTGGATTGAAATCCTGGGGCACTCCAAGGTTTAGAAATTAGGAAAATAAGGTCAGCAAGTGAGATTGAGAAAGAGTACCCAGGAAGGGAGAAGGAGAACCAAGAGAAATTAGTGCCCTAGAACCAGGTGAAGAGTGTTTCAAGGGGGAAAAGTGATCAACTGTGTTAAATCCTGTCAATAGGTGAAACAAGATGAGGACTGAATGAAGCACGGATTTGGGAACATGGAAGGCACTGGTGGGATGGAAGAATGCCGGGAGAGCAAGCAGAGAAGGTGGAAACTGAGACCCTTATGAGAAATTGATGTCTTTCGACAATTGGTTTAGGACCACTTGCAACAAGCCCATCTGTAGGGCTTATTATAGATTTGGGGTGCCCCACTCCAGAATCTCAGGGGTTGGTACCCTGTGATCTTCATTTTTGCAAGTCCCACAGGTGATTTTGAGGCACATTAAAATTTGAGAACCAGTGTCTTGCTCTATGTACTTTATCTTACATTTAGTACGGTCACTATTAAAGATATTTTAAGTGGGGCTCCTGGGTGGCTCAGTCGTTAAGCGTCTGCCTTCGGCTCAGGTCATGATCCCAGAGTCCTGGGATCGAGCCCCGCATCGAGCCCCGCATCGGGCTCCCTGCTCAGCGGGAAGCCTGCTTCTCCCTCTCCCACTCCCCCTGCTTGTGTTCCCTCTCTCGCTGTCTCTCTCTGTCAAATAAATAAATAAAATCTTTAAAAAAAAAAAGATATTTTAAGTATGTTCTGTTTTTGTAACCCAAATGAACATTTTGTGGATGGTCATTTGTCCTAGAGGCATTCCTGTATTTCCCTTAGCCTTTTTATTTCCTGAAGTTTTTAAGAAAATATGGACAAAGAAATTCTACAACCCCAAAGAATAGCAGTAGGTAAAAAAACCTCCCTTCCATAATGGCCCCAAGGGAACCTCACACATGTTGAAATTCTCAAAATCAGCACGTTAGTATCGCAAGAGCTCTGGTAAAGGAAAGACAAAACTCTTGCAGATTCAGAAAGAATTCAGTATTTTGTGGATCACCAAAGTGTTTAATTTAGTGAGCTTCTCCGCCGAGAAAGATGGAGGAACTGTTCTAGTTAGGTCTATTTGGAGGACTAGGGGCCCCTGGGCTGCCTTTATCGCTACAGCAAAGGCTGCAGTGTTCAGCAGCATCTGGGGATTGTTCTTCCTCACCCTGAGACTTTGGCCCTAGGACCTATCTGAAAGAACCATGCAGTATAGGAGGAACAGAGGGAGTAGCAGTTTAAACTCAAGTTTCCCTGCTGTTTGCTAAGTAGAAGAAAGCACTCAAAGGACTGAGGCCTTGGGAAGAGGGAGTTCTAAATTGTTGGTCCTTCTCTCCTCAATTCCCTTTTCTTTTCTTACTGTCCCCTCCCAGGGCCTGCAGACTTGTGCCCATGTCCCCTCCCTCTGGAATCACCACCTTTCTCATAAGAGATGGATTTTCTCTTGGTTCTTTCTCATACCTTGTAAACCCCCAGAAACTTAACACCAAGGGAGGTTCTTGCTGCTTAAGTGTTTTGGCTCCAGAAGGGAATGGGATAAGGTAAAATCTAATCCTGTTAATGAAGGCTCCAATTCCAATCTTCCCTTTAGTGAGAGCTGCTACTGATTTCTTACCTAATTTACTTAAGGAGCAAGAGAACACTGACATTTTTTCTTATAGGTACACCAACATGGCTAACAGAGGTATATAGAAATTATATTCCAGTTACTTCTATGTGTATTTATATGGCCAAGGCAATTTAAAATATGGAAGAAACTAATGAAAAACATTCTGAAAACAGTGCTTGTAAATTGTGGGTATGTGTTTAAAGTTCCCCAAAATGACTGAAATGGATCAAACAATGGTATAAACAGACAAAAACAAACACATAAATATAACAGAAAATTCCAGCAACACCTGTGAACCCAGCAGCTCCTGGACAAACATTAATAGTTGCCTACCAACCTAAAATCATATCTGTGAAAGAAGTTGAGGGAGATGAAGGCTAGAGAGGGTTGCTAGTGAGCTTGCAAATGTTCTGTGAAGACAGAAGGACAAGCACCATCAAAATCCCAAGACTAGAAGATGGATAAAAATTGGACTTTCCCAAGGATGTCTTTGCAAGAAAAGACAACTGCTGCCTGAGCAGAACAACTATCTACAGCATCTTCTCTATGTGAACTGGCAGCCCTAGCAGGCAGGCAATGAATGGTAACATCTGGAGTGGTAGTCACATGGGAATCCGTGTGCATCATTCATCTGAGCGAGTACATATTTAGACTGGAATTCTGCATCATCTGTAATTTGTGTCAACTTTCTCACTTCAATTTTGGGGCAATTCCCTTTTCCCATAACACCTGTGGTTCTCCTGTTGGGAGAATCTCCAGGAAGAGTTGTGGTCTTTGAGAATGATCTTATTAGTGTGTGATGTCACAAGTGATGGCATTAGTGGAGAGTTTGAATATTAACTGCCTTTTTTCCTTTGCATATTTGTACCCCTGTGCCTCTTTAAGTCAAAATGCAAATCTATGTAAAACAATTTGTGAGTTAGTATCACTTGGGTGCTTAAAAATAACAGACAAAGAGGACTAGAACAGTGGTTTGAAGTCTAGGCTGATCTCTTTGCCTGATAATCACTCTGTGTTTTTATTAAATGGGATCATTAGTTTCTTTTAAAAATATATGTGTTAAAAAAACATACAAAATTCTAACCTTTTCTTTCTTTGGGAGTAGGTTTGTCAGCTGTTTCCCAAATGTACCTCTTTCTCTTAAAAGATGCAGCAGTGACTCTAAACAGACAGTAATTGTTGCATAATTAATGCATAGCAGGTGGACCCAGCAATTTCAGTTAGGAATCTCTGCTCCTTAATCCTTAACTGCCTTGCCCTGTCAGACTCCCACCACATCTCCCATCATGCCCAAGAACCTCCCTCAATACTTGTAAATAGCGCAGTGGACACAATTTAATTTGCTTCGGAGGGCAGCTCTTAAATTAACTGCAAAGGGGGAAGACAGGCACTCTCTTAAATATATATATGTGCACGTGTGCAAACATACACATTTGCTTTCCTCAAACCTCATTCTGAAAGCCCTTTGTTACCTGTTCAGTTCAATACACCTTCTTGAACATTCTGCATCCTCATCTAACACCTGCTTGCTTGTTAATTCCATTCAATTTTCATTTAGTCTTTAGCAAGTGAAGGCAACCCACTCAAATGGTATAAAAGGGCTTTTCTCTCTCTCTCTCTCTTTCTTTCTCTCTCTTTTTCTTTCTTTCTTTTTCTTTTCTTTTCTTTGCTTTTCTTTTCTTTCTTTCTGCCTCTGATCCTTTTACTAACACTAATCACATACCTACCATATGCTTTCCAAGATACTGGTTCCCTTCCTATTGTTAACTTCTCGTGTGTATCAACCAACGTCCAGTTTCCTTTGTTTGGTCCAGACAAAACCACAGTGTAGGGATGCAATAATGTGAAATGGGTATCTGAAAGCAATACTGTCTGCTTCCCGGGAAGTGTCCCTTCATGTGTGCGTGCTGACAGTGAGAGGAATCCCTGCCAGGGTATTATCAGTCATCTTGCTCTTCTCAGGGTGGCAGGTCTTCTTTTCCCGCTAAGTTACATCCCTGATTGAAGGGCGACCTGAGGCTGTCTCAATTTTATTTCTTCTTAAGCTTTCTTCTTTTTTATCTCCTTCTAACAGCTATTTAAACTTTTAAGTTACAAATAAAAGATCCGGTTTTGGTCTCTTCCTAACTAGCTGTAAAACCTTGGGCAACTCATACAACTGCTCAAGCCCTCAATTTTCTCATCTGTTAAAAGAGAACTAGATCCAAGCAATTCTAATGTTCCTTCCAGCGCTGATGTTCTCTGAGTCAAGAGGTGAAATGGCTCAGGAGAAAGATCTGGGCTGCCTGCCTCAGAGCTTGCCTTCACTCAGCAGTACAATAAGAGGATTGCCTGCTCAAAACAACTACCACTTATTGAGCACCTACTGTATGTTTGCACTCTATTAGATATTCATATACACAGTGTTTCATTTAATTCCCAGAGCAACTCCAGGAGGATTATTATTATTATTACTATCAAACCTGTTTTATGATGAAGGTGCTAGGTCTCAGAAAGGTTAAGTAGCCCTTTTAAGAGCATAGGTAATTGTCATGGCTGGAGTTAATTGGCCACGAAGCACATTTGCAATCATTCTACTACCCTATTTCCCAATTCACTTGCTGTTTGATATTGCCTGCCAATGTTCAAAAGCCAGCTTATGGATTTCACCTTGGAATCAGAAGGTCTGAGATCGGTCTTGGCTCTATTGTTTTTTGGGTCTTCAGCTAAATTGTGTAAATTCTTTGAGCCTCAGTTTGCTCCTCAGTAAATGAAGGAAGTAATAGCTATGTCAGCATCATGGTGAAAATGGAAAAATAATGATGCATGTCATCCGTTATCTGGCTCCCTATCTTGCTTCTCTGTAGAGTGGCCATCACTTAACCACTATCTCTAGGCTCAGCCCTGGCCCAGGCTTCAGGACCAATCCTTCTTCCATGGGAAGGATTTAAAGATCTTTAGTTCAATGTAGAAGAGGATTCAACATCAACCATGGTTCCTGCTGGTCCTTATGAAGTGGCTGTAATAAGTGGGCCTCTACTCTAATGCAGATGGTAGAGTTGTTCAGATGGGCCCTGGGACCTACTGCCTGTGTTTTAATCTCAGCCCTGCCCTTACTAATGACCTTGGGCAAACGACTTCATCTTTCTGTGGCTCAGTTTTCTCATTTCTAAAATGAGAAGAGTAAAAAAAATTAAAAAATAAAATGAGAAGAGTAATAGTAGCTATTTCAGAAGGTTGTAAAGATTTAGTAAATTTATAAATAAAAGTACATATAAGAGTACCTGGCAAATAGTGTTTGTTATTATTATTACAGAACCTAGCTGATTTATACTTTATAATATTATACATAAATGATCATTTATATACTTTTATTATTAATATCACTAATTAGGTCCCTGCTTGGTTGCCTTAGATCCTTCTTGGATAATTTCTCCAGTCTCTCTGGGGCTACAGCCCTCGTTACAATAATGCACTGGGGCAGGACTCCAGTGACTGGGCCCCTTACATGAGGTGAGGGATTGCAACTTGCTCAAGATGTCCTTGATGTTGTCTGCCCTCCCACATCTATGGTGTTCCCCAAGATGGTGCCCTGGTGGTATGTATGGTTCCTTCGTGGTGCAGGCTACTTGCCTAGACCACCTGTTCCCTGGAGCCCCCGTTCTGTTCTCTGCTGCACCTTTCCCCAGTGCTTGTGTCTTGGGCTTGCTGACTAGCTCCTGAGCAGGTACAGTGTGCGTGTTCAGAAGTTATCACCTTAGGTTGACACAACCTTACAAAATAACTTTGTAAAGCATCATACACATAAAATGGGTATGACTCTCAGAGCAGAACTCAAGTGGGCAAGAGTTATCACATTTCTCTACTATTTTTGGTAGCAGCTTTGTTGAGATATAATTCATATACCATACACTTCACTCATTTAAAGTATAAAATTAAGCATTTTTTGGTGTATTCATAGAGTTGTGCAACTATCACCACAGTCAATTTTAGAACATTTTAATTATCACCCTCCCCAAACCCTACTGTTTAGTAGTTACCCCTTCTTTCCCTTAGCAACCACTGATCTACTTTTCATCTGTAGATTGCCTATTCTGGACATTTCCTATGAATGGAATCATACAATATGTAACTTTTTATGACTGACTCTTTTCATTTAGCTTAATGTCTTTAAGGTTTGCCCATGTCATAGCATCTATCACTACTTCATTCTTTTTATTGCCAAGTAATAGTCATAATTCTTTATTTTTAACTCACTAGTTAACTTTGACTCTCTCCCCACTTCCAAAGGGTTGGTGAGCAATTAAACTTATCCTTAGAGCTTCCCACTGGAGGCTATGTCAAGGTTCCAAACACTCAAGCAGAGTTGAGACATCTCAGAGGCCCTGTAAGGCATCAGCCACCTGGCCACATAAGTTACTGTTGAGATGCCATTGTCTCTCCCTCTGTGGACCTTTTAAGGGCCTCTTCTCTGCTGATTTTGTGCCACCTTTAGAGTATGGGAACTATTTTTGTGGTTGGGGAGGTCTGGGCTAACGTTCCACCCCTTGGTGCACTGATGGCCAATCTCTCTGAGGTCCTGCTGTGTCCCTTGGGCAGTGACAAGGAGTAAGTTAGGACACAGGGGACCCCAGACCTTGATTCCTCCCTAAGCAGGAGAGGCTTTCATTTTAGACAGGGGATATTCCACCTCAGATTTAACTGAATTCTTCTTAATGCCTTCAGGCTTTTGAAAACAAAACTCAGGAATTCCAACCTCAAACTTTCACTGAGACAAGGGAGCACAGAGCCTGGTACTCACATGAAGGGGTTGCTCAGAGGGGCAAACAGAAGGAGAAACACAAGTTAATCCAAAGAAGTTATCTTGTGAGCTAGAAAAAGAAAAAACAAAGCCCAAAACCAGTAGGAGGAAGGAAATAATAAAGATTAGAGCAGAAACAACTGAAATAGAGGCTAAAAAACCAATAGGACAAATCAATATAACCAGAAGCTGGTTCTTTGAAAAGATTAACAAAATTGATAAATCTTTAGCCAAACCCATCTAAAGAAAAAAAAAAAAAGGAGAGAGAAGACTTAAATAAAATCAGAAGTGGAGAAATAACAACACAGAAATACAAAGGATTATAAGAATATTATGAAAAATTATGTCACAAATTGGACAACCTAGAAGAAATGGAGAACTTCCTAGAAACATATAACCTCCCAAAACTGAATCAGAAAAAAAAAAAAAAAGAAAATTTGAACAGACCAATTGTTAACAATGAAACTGAATTAGTAATCAAAAAAACTCCCAACAAACAAAAGTCCAGGACCAGATGGCTTCACAGGTGAATTTTACCAAACATCTAAGGAAGAATTAATATTTATTCTTCTCAAACTATTCCAAAAAATAGAAGACGAAGAAAAGCTTCCAAATTCATCATATGAGGCCAGCATATGAGGCCCTGATACTAAAACCAGATAAAGACACTACCAAAAAAGGAAACTACAGGCCAATATCTCTGATAAACATAGATGAAAAATCCTCAACAAAATATTAACAAACTGAATCCAACAATACATTAAAAAAAATCATTCACCATGATCAAGTGGGATTTATTCCTGGGATGCAAGGATGATTCAATATTTGCAAGCCAATCAACATAATACATCACATCAACAAGAGAAAGGATAAAAAACATATGATCATTTCAGTAGACACAGACAAAACATTTGACAAAGTACAATATCTATTCATGATAAAAACTCTCAGCAAAGTAGGTTTAGAGGGAACATACCTCAACATAATAAAGGCCATATATGAAAAACTCATAGCTAACATCATACTCAATGGTGAAAAACTGCGAGTTTTTCCTGTAAAATCAGGAACAAGACATGGATGTCCATTCTTACCACTTTTATTCAATATAGTACTGGAAATCCTAGCCATAGCAGTCTGATAAGAAAAATAAAAGGCAGCCAAATTGGTAAAAGAAGCAAAACTTTCACTATTTGCAGATGACATGATACCATATATAGAAAACCCTAGATTCCACCAAAAAAACCCTACTCTAACTGATAAATGAATTCAGTAAAGTTGCAGGATACAAAATCAATATACAGAAATTTGTTGCATTTCTCTACATTAATAATAAAGTAGCAGAAAATCCCATTTATAATTGTACCAAAAATAATAAAATACCTAGAAATAACAGATACACGAAAAGATGCTTAACATCACTAATTATCAGGGAAATGCAAATGAAAACCACATGAGATATCACCTCACACCCATCAGAATGGCTAAAATAAAAAACACAAGAAACAAGTGTTTGCAAAAATGTGGAGAAAAAGGAACACTTGTGTACTGTTGGTGGGAAAGCAAACTGGTGCAGCCACTGTGGAAAACAGTATGGAGGTTCCTCAAAAAATTAAAAATAGAATTACCATATGATCCAGTAATTCCACTACTGGATATTTACCCAAAGAAAACAAAAACACTAATTCAAAAAGATATATGTACTTGTATGTTTATTGCAACAGTATTTACAGTAGCCAAGATATGGAAACAACCCTCATGTCCATCAATAGATGAATGGATAAAGAAGAAGTGGTATATATATACAATAGAATATTATTCAGTCAGAAAAAAGAATGAAATCTTGCCATTTGTAATAACATAGATGGATCTAGAGGGTATAATGCTAAGTGAAATAAGTCAGAGAAAGAAATACCAGATGATTTCACTCATATGTGGAATTTAAGAAACAAAACAAACAAAGGAAAAAAGAGACAAAACAGATACTTAACTATTTAGAACAAACTGGTGGTTACCAGAGGGGAGTTGGGTCAGGGGATGGGTGACATAGGTGAGGGGTATTAAGAGTACACTTATTGTAATGAGCACTGAGTAATGTATAGAATTGTTGAATCATTATATTGTACATCTGAAACTAATACAACACTCTATATTAGTTACACTGGAATTTAAAAAGTTATCTTGTGTCAGAGTTCAATTTTCATTGTTCACATCTCTGTACCTAGATAGAACCATAAAACATTGCAGCGTTTTATCCCATTATGCCTTATCTTGTTCTCCAGTCCAGTCACTGCTGGCTTTTTCCTGTGTCACAAGCCCACCTGCCACTTCTCTCTGACAGCTTTTTAACTCTTACAAGCCATTGGTTACTTTAAGGACATGCTAGGTAGTAACCCAGGCTCTACTACTTGACTTTTTACTTTAACTGTATAATGGAACTCTCTTTTGTGGTAGAATGAAATGATCTCATCTATGAGATCTATGCTTTACATTTTTGTTATATATTTTTATCATACATTTTTTTCTATTTCTCTTATGTAGCTCTATAATGTATTTCTAATATAGCTATCTATTGTACCAGGTTCTGGTCTTGGGATTCTTTTGCACTCTTAAAAATTACTGAGGATCTCAAAGAGCTTTTGTTTATTTGGATTATATCTATGGATATTAACCACACTAGAAGTCAAAACTGAGACATTAAAAAAATATTAGTTCATTGGAAAACAACAATAAACACATTACATGTAACATAAATAACATCTTTTAAAAAATTTTTAAATTCTTTTTAAATTTTATTTTATTATGTTAGTCTTTTTAAAAATTTTTTTAAATTTTAAAAGATTTTATTTATTTATTTATTTATTTATTTATTTATTTATTTATTTATTTAGAGAGCACATGCACGCACAAGTGCAGGGAGAGGGGCAGAGGGAGAGGGAGAGAGAGAATCCCAAGCAGACACCGCACCAAGCTCAGAGCCTGATGTGGGTCTTGATCCCACAACCCTGAGATTATGACCTGAGCTGAAACCAAGAGTCAGATGCTCAACCAACTGAGCTACCCAGGTGCCCCATAAATAACATCTTTTTATTAAAAAATTTTTTTTCTAAACAAAGAAAAGTAAGTAATGAGTATCATAGTAATGAGTATTCTAAACAAAGAAAAGTAATGAATCTCATTCTTTGATACTTTTTTGCAAATCCTTTTAATGTCTGACTTAATAGAACACAGCTGGATTCTTATATTGCCCTTTGCATTCAATGTGATGTATGTCATTTTTATTAAAGTACATGAAGAAAATCTAGCATCACAGAGATACATAGTTGCAAAAGGGAGGAGTATCTTAACATTTTTGGAGAGTTGCAGATACTACCCCAAACCTCAACAAGAGATAGTTTCTTAAAGGTTATTTGGCAACAAGTATTACCAGATATGTTCTTTGAAGTGACAGGCTCACTTTGTTCATTTTCAAGAAAATGCCTGCCAATACCTAAATCTGAACAAAGTGTTCTTTAAAGTAAAAATAGTGTTTCATGAAAAGAAAAAATAAAACGGTTAGTTCAGCTTGCAACTTAAACAATAACACAAGAATTTTTCTTGGGGACGATTGTGCTACTTCAGCAGAAGTGCTTTATGTGTACTTCCTAGTTCGTTACACAGAATCTTACAAAGACCTATACTGAAGTATTGAGAATTAATGAAACTAACAATTTATAATGCTTCACCAAGGACTTTCTTAAGTAAAACTGGCTTGCTTGCTCTCTTTTCTTTCTTTTTCTTTTTCTTTCTTTCTTTCTTTCTTTCTTTCTTTCTTTCTTTCTTTCTTTCTTTCTTTCTTTCTCTTTCTTTCTTTCTTTCTTTTTCTTTCTTTCTTTCTTTCTTTCTTTCTTTCTTTCTTTCTTTCTTTTCTTTCTTTCCTTCTTTCTTTTTTTTGTTTTTAAAGATTTTTATTTATTTGAGAGAGAATGAGATAGAGCATGAGAGCAGGGAGGGTCAGAGGGAGAAGCAGACTCCCCACTGAGCAGGGAGCCCGATGTGGGACTCGATCCCAGGACTCCAGGATCATGACCTGAGCCGAAGGCAGTTGCCCAACCAACTGAGCCACCCAGGCGCCCTCTTTCCTTCTTTCTTTCTCTCTTTCCCTCTCTCTCTTCCTTCCTTCCTTCCTTTCTTTTTCCCCCTCTCTCTCTTTCTCTCTCTCTCTCCTCCCTCCCTTCCCTCCTTGTGAAGTGAAGAATATGGTGACCATTAGATACAGTTTGGTGCCACTGCTTTGGCTTGTACTAACATGTTGGCAGTTTGATCCACTGTTACTTTTGCACCACCAGTGTAAAAATCCACATAGTGAATAAGGCAGATCATTCTTTAACATTATTGTAAGAGTAGTTTTGATCTCACAGATGCCCTGAAAGGGTCCCCAGGACTTTGTGGACCACACTTAGAGAAAGAGAAAAGCAGGCTAAATGAAAGGACCCAAGGGAAGAGAGTGGCCCTTACTTTGGGAGTGCTCCTTGCTGCTGCCTAGGACCTTGTGTTGTCTATGTGCCCTGACCTGTCCCAGCACCTACCGGCTTTCCTCCCCCCATTCGGGACTGTCTGTAATACAACCTGTCTTTGCGAATTCCAGGCACTGAGCCTTTTTACTTGCTCTGCCACTGGCTAGGAAGGGCAGTGGTATAAGACTCTTGCCCCTTTCCTTCCAATTTGAAGAATTTACTAATGAAAATACTGGCATAACCCCATAAAATCTCCAAATTGCTGAATAAACCATCTAGAAAGAGAACTGACCAGAAATGTATACCCTTCTCCTTGTGGTTTTGAAAACACCTGACCCTGAAAGAGACTGTATTGATTACCTTGGACATTTTTCCTACACGTTTTATTTTCACTGGATTGTAACTGAAGAATTTAGAAAAAAAAAATCCCTGACTTTCAATGCTGTCCATAGGAACACTCTGTAGGATAGCCTTTCCTTAGTGCTACCACATGTAAATGGATCTGGAAGCTTTGAACTATGAATCTATTGGGCTCCCTTCCAAACTCCTGAGGGCTTGTTTTATTCAAAAACATGACACTTGGTAACTTATATCAAGGGTCTAATTCCTCATTATATTACTATACCTAGGTTAAAGAGTATGTGGTAAGCAAAAATATTTACCTGTGATAGACGATAATTAGCAGGATTAAGTATATCTGACTATTTCTGAGTCATATACACTGCAGTTAGCTTTTACTTAAGTCTAAAATTATGTTTTGCTCTTGGAGATTTTAGACAAGAAAATTATTTGTTTTCAGAACCATAAACTTTGGCATATTTCAAAAGTCCAAACCTGTGTGTTATTGGTTTCTTTTTAAAATTCATCCATTTATTATAAACAAAATTTATCAAGAAGCTACTCTGTGCCAAACATTGTTCTAGACATGGGGATGGAGCAATGAATAAGACAGACATAGTCCCTGCATTCATGAAGCTTATAATCTAGAAGGGAAATTGAAAAATAATGAGTAAATAACTAAATAAGCAAGATAATTTTAGAGAATGACAAACATATGAAGGAAATAACACAGGGTGTTGGGATAATAAATCACAGGGGAGATGAGGTGGTCAGAGAAGGCCTCCCTAGAGAGGTGACATTTTGAGCTGAGACCCGAATGAGGAGAAGGAGCCAGTCAGGGGAAGAGCCAGGTGGAAGAAAAATGGATGCAAAGGGAACAGCAAGTATAGAGGCCCTGAGGTAGGGATACATTTGGGAATGCATTAAGAAAACCCTGAGTTTTGGGACTGGGTGGCTCAGTGGATTAAGCATCTGACTCTTGATTTTGGCTCAGGTCATGATCTCAGGGTGGTGAGATCCAGCCCTGTGTTGGGCTCCATGCTTAGCAGAGAGCCTGCTTGAGATTCTCTCTCTCTTTCTCCCTCTGCCCCTCCCCCTGTTCTCTCTCTCTCTCAGATAAATAAATAAATCTTAAAAAAAGAGAAAACCCAGAGTTTTTAAATATGACTAAATTCTGCTCTATTAGTAATTTGCTGTTAGAATTAGCATAATGCATTATAGAATCCTAAATTAACTTTGACATTTTGATTAGGACTACCAGGGAATTGTTTGTCAGATGATCCTGGTTTAGATTGGGGCTGAATAATAGTTTGTTGACTTAATTACTACATATAATTTCACTTGGAAGTCTCAAAACTAAGTTCTTTATCTGACCTACCCCTCATTCCTTTGCCTGCATCATGTTTTTCTATATTCCTTTTGAAGTGGCACTATTATTCTTTTAGCTCAAGCCAGAACTCTAGGTCATTCTGTACAGCTGTCTCCCTCACTCCACTCCATTGTAAAACAGATTTTACCTCCTGAATATTTCTTGAATCTGTCCATTTCCTCCATCCTGGGTCACCATCACCTCACTCATGTTCTCCAGTAGTGCTCCCTTAATATGCATCTCTGTACCTAGAGCGATTTTACTAATAAAAACCATATAGTTCATTCTTTAATTAAAACCTGGCAGGGGCACCTGGCTGGCTCAGTCGTTTAAGTGTCTGATTCTTGATCTCACTTCAGGTCTTGATCTCAGGGTCATGAGTTCAAGCTCCACATTGGGCATGGAGCCTACTTAAAACAACAACAACAACAACAACAACAACAACAACAACAACACCCAGCAAAACCTCTCCCAGCATTCCGTAATGATGTCCTATAATAAAATCAATTTCAAAAAAATACTGGGCTTACATGAGATAAAGAGGTCCCTTTATTGCAGGACTTCTCAGAGCCTTCCATATGCTAATGTATGCATTGTGAATCACTCAAAGGGGGTAAAAGTGAGGATGTTTTCAGATGTAAGTCAGAGTGAAGCTATTATTTCGGGAAATGCCAAGGAACAGCTCATGGAATACCTTTATGAATAATAGTACTTTATATAACTTGGCTTAGGAAATTTGGTTTACAGAAATAGTCATGTTAACATGGTATATACAACTTCTAATGACCTGGTCCTCACCTTCTTCATGAGCCTCATTTTCACCACTCCCCACCTTGAGCTTCATGTCTAATAATAGCAAACCATATCCAGTTCCTGTATACAACATGCTTCCCATGATTTCGCTCAAGCTCTTCCCTCTGGAACATTTCTTCTGGCTAAATCTACTCATCTTTCAACTCTCAGCTCAGAGATCTTTCTTGAATTCCAAGTTGTGATAAGTGCCTCTCTTATAAGTTCCACTTACCACAGTTGGAATAATCTGTTTATGTGTCTTTTCCTCCTAGCTTACTGGGGGATAAAGACTGAGGGACCATGCCATGATGATGATGATGATGATGATGATGATGATGGTGGTGGTGGTGATAGCTAAGTTTATTGCATTCAGTAGGTGCCAGGCTCTGTATATGAAGTATTTAATATTCACAAAACTCCCACGAGGTAGCTATTATTAGTATCCTCATTTTGCAGATGAAAAAGCTAGGGGCTTAGAGGCTGATGAACTTGCCTGAGGTTATATAACTAGTGAATGATGAGAAGGGATGTGAATTTAGACAGCCGGACTTCCAAGGCTGCACCTTTTGTAACTCTATCTATAACACCAGCATGGTGCCTGGTAGCCGACGCTTGATAAATGCTTGTTGATCTAACGTGTGTGTGTGTGTGTGTGTGCGTGCGCGCAGGTTCGGTCATGTCCCCCTTCCCCATAAAAATTACTAGCACCGAGGAAATTGGACATGCTATAAGAAAGTGTTAAATCCCATCTGTGGCAGAACGGGCAGTGGAAATGGAGATATTATGGAAGGGACAGCCAGCTCATGTTTCAAATTACTCTCAGCTTGCTTGTTGTCTTAGACATATGTTCTGGGGGTGGCCAACCCCTGTTTTACATCTGTGTTAGTCTTTGCAGAATAAAGAGCAAATTAGCGTTTAATGGGGACTATTAATATTGTCACCTAATTGAATAATATCTAATAAATCTTTTCATTTACAACCCAATGGGAATTTCTAGTTAGTGTGGAAGATATTTAATCTGAAAAATATTTTCATACACTAAGAATATATATGTATTTGTGAGAAATGTTGAATATCCAGTGAAATTTTGTGAGTATGAACTGAACACTTATCCTGGGCCTCAAACTGTTGGCAGTTGCTTTTGAGAGTTACAGAATAAGTTTATGATAGTTTCTGCCTTTAGAATTTTGCTACATGGTTTGGGAGTATCTGAAGTATCTTTTTTTTTTTTTAATTTTATTTTATTATGTTATGTTAGTCACCATACATCATTAGTTTTTGATGTAGTGATCCACAATTCATTGTTTTCGTATAATGTTAACCCAGTGCTCCATGCAGTAGTGCCCTCCTTAATACCCCCTCCCCTCTAAAACCCTCAGTTTGTTTCTCAGAGTCCATAGTCTCTCATGGTTCATCTCCCCCTCCGATTGCACCCCCTTCATTTTTCCCTTCCTTCTCCTAATGTCCTCCATACTATTCCTTATGTTTCACAAATAAGTGAAACCATATGATAATTGACTTTCTCTGCTTGACTTATTTCACTTAGCATAATCTCCTCCAGTCCCATCCATGTTGATGTAAAAGTTGGGTATTCATCCTTTCTGATGGCTGAGTAATATTCCATTGTATACATGGACCACACTTCTTTATCCATTCATCTGCTGAAGGGCATCTCAGCTCTTTGCACAGTTTGGCTATTGCGAACATTGCTGCTATGAACATTGGGGTGAATATGACCCTTCTTTTCACTACATCTGTGTTTTTGGGGTAAATACCCAGTAGTGCAATTGCTGGGTCATAGGGTAGCTATATTTTTAATTTTCTGAGGCACCTCCACACTGTTTTCCAAAGTGGCTGTACCAACTTGCATTCCCACCAACAGTGTAAGAGGGTTCCCCTTTCTCCACAACCTCTCCAACATTTGTTGTTTCTTGCCTTGTCAATTTTTGCCATTCTAACTAGTGTAAGGTGGTATCTCAGTGTGGTTTTGATTTGAATTTCCCTGATGGCTAATTATGATGATATAGTAGGTCTTTAAATTGGTATTTTTTTAATAAGAAAAAGTTCAAATATATTATTTTGTTGTACTCTTTGAGGATCAAAAGACATCATGATATTATTATAATTTGAAATGTAAGTAAAAAGCATGTGGGGTCATGATCTTTATAAGCCTATTTTTTACTTCTTAATTAAATTTTGCAGATGATAGAAACACTGAAAACAGATTATTAGCTTATAAATGATAAAAAGACACTGGTAACTCCCATACATCTGTTTTATGATTCTGTTTAAGAAGTGTCTATTTCATGATAGATCAAATTAGGTGCTTAGAACAAAGGCCTGCATGACTTTCTCTCCCAAATTAAACTATAAATGGGAATGCTTGCAAATGCCTGGACTTTTTTTTTCTGTTTGATATGTGCCATATCACTTTGGAGAAATTATATAATTTGCTTATGTTAGAATTCTTTCATTATAAAGGAAAAGTTTTCCTATTTCCCGTTCCATTTTCTCTGAGAATTAACCACTCATTTATTCCCTTATACTTACTGCAACTTGTAACCTGGGATTTACAGGGATTCCCACTGTGGGCACATACTTTCTTCATACTCAGCGCTCTCCCTCAAGCACATGTGTTTTTGTGAATGTTAATTTACCTGGGAAACGGCTCTCTACAGCATCAGCGCCAATAAATCCAGTTGTCTCATTTTTCAATCTTAGCTATTGTTGGGGTCATGTACTAATGCTTGTATGAGTGAAGGCTCCAGAAAATACTTGCAGTGCGGTTTCTAACTTGTTTGAGACCATACTATGAGACAATAGACCTGGGGGGCTCTGTGCCTACAGGAAGGAAAGAAAGGAATTTTGATTTTTTTTCTTTAGCTAAGTGTTATAAAACTTTAAAGCTTAAATTTAATAATTGTTGCAGGTGGGTTAAATAAAATCCATCAACTCAGCATTTTTCCTATTTCTATTCACTAGTGAACAGAAGCCTTAAAAAAAAAAAAAGGAATGTTCTATAAAGTAAGATACAAAATTTGGGTTAGGGTTATAAGTTAGCAGTTCCTTTATACTCTGCCCCAAATTATTTTTAGGCTCAGGGCCTCTGAACCCAAGGTAATCTGCTAGGCATCTTTAACGTTTTATCACAAGTCAGTGATCTCCTCTCTTCTTTGTCCTCCTATCTTATTGGCAAGTTTCTGTGGTGACCCAATTCTGCTTCCTGTTTCAACTGTATAAACAATTCATTTAATTCAATGTCTAGCTTTTGATTCTATCTGTAGATATGTAGCTGAAAATGATTCCATTCATTAGCTGATGCATTTTCCCTCTGCTAACCATATTTGGGTCATTTCATTGTTAACTTTGGCTGAGGGAAAAGAAGGAACTCTTTGAAACTCCTCCTACTTGTGATTTTATGGGTCTGATATGGAGATTTATTAGGGCAGAAGCATGGCTTGCCTGACCCAGTGCCCATTTCCAGATCTCTCTACTCGTGCCTACCACTACAATGGAGAATGAAGAAGATAAATATTCACTGTTCTAACCTCCCCTGAAACAAGGTAAGCAAACATGCCTTCTGACAGAGTTCTGGCCAATGGAACATAAATGGAATTCTGCAGTGGAGGGTTCTGGGAAGGATCTTTTAGTTCCTGATAAAAGAAGCCAGAAGCTGCTGGTACTACACCTTCCACTTCTTTTGGTCTTGACAATGGTTATGACGTTTGAATCTCCAACAGTCATCCAGTGACAACTTTGAGACAATAAACCAATGTACTAAAGATGGTAGAGTAGAATTATAGAAAAATCCTTGGTTTTTATTATATCATGGAGCCCCACATTATACAGAATTGCTTCCCTCTATACACTGTATATGAAAAGCAAATCCCTATGTAGTGGTTTTAAGACATGGCTACTTTCTTTGACACTTCTCCCATCAAAAGATGTGGCCTAATTCCCCTTCTCTTTAACAGAGGCCAGCGTTAGTGAGTTGCTTCCAATAAACAGAATGCAGTATGGGGGATAGTACATGACTCCCCAGGCTAGGTCATAAAAGGTGATACAGTTTCTGCCTTGTTATTCTTCTGTCTCATGTACGATTTGGGAGCCATGAGTTAACATATCAGATGTCAGTCTACACCAAAGCTGTTGTGCTGGAGAAACCATAAGAGACCACATAGAGACCGAGATGCCAGAGGAGCCCCAGCTATACCAGGCTCCAGCTCTCTCACTCTTCCCATCAAGGACGAACAAACATGTGAGTGACCCAGTCTTCAGATGATTCCAGGCCCCAGTCTTCAAGGTGCCCTGGCTGAAGCCAAGGAGAAGAGACAAGCTGCCCTCTACCAAGTCCTTCCCAAATTCCAGATTTGGGGATGATTTATTTATGCAGCAACAGAAACTGGAACACCCTATTTTTTATACTACTGTTATTTGGATGTTCTGTTACTTGCAGCCAAAAGGATCCCTGCCTGAAATACTTAGGGGTAGGAAGATTAAAAGAAATTGCTAAAATGACCCTTTTAAGTTACTATAAATGCTGATGATCCATTTTATTCCTCTCTTAGCCTGGCTATGGTAATCAAATTAACTATAGTATTGATGTCATGATTTTCCATGAGTCAACTTAATTATTTAGTTACATCAAGGCTTTGTTTTTCAATAGGATTGGGCTAGAAGAAGTATAGACAAGGAGAAATTTCAATTCAGGACACCATACTGCTGTTTTCCTGCTCTTTTGGCATCTTGGTAATAATAAACAATATCAATAGCTGCCTCAGTAGCAGGAAAAGCTTGTCTGAGTCCTCAACTTCATCAGGTCCCATCAGTGTTCGAGGCTGTTTTCTTAATGAAATGCTCCGAGCATTTGACGGCTTTGTTCCTTCATTGACATTTGCAGCTTTTTAAATAGATGAATATTTAATGTCATATTTAATAGGCCAGATTCCTTGAAGCAAAATCCTATTAGTTAGTGCCCACTTTTTAGAGAGTGGTTGGTCACTATTTACTGTTAGAATTTATTTATAAGTTTTAATATATGGTTTTAATCATAAACTCATTTATAAACCCAGCATATAGAAACCAGGAGTATTGTTCTAGATTAATAGTCATATTCTTACATGGAAGTTGCACTCTAAATTAAAAATCTTTTATTCCAAAGTAACATAATGCTATTTCTGGTGATGGAAATTCCTAATCGGCTTTGTAATATAGTTTGGGCTATTTTCTTATCCCACTGTGCTGAAATTTTAAGCCTAAAAGAACAAAATGTAACTCCTGAAAGCCGGTTGCACAAAAGCCAATTTCATTTCTGTGTGTTTATTTACTCAATGTCCACATCCTTAAACTGTTGGCAAATTCACAGCTGGGTGGAGCAGCACATGTGTCGTTGTGCTGATGCTACGGGGCGGGATGGGTGTGGAGGGTGGGTTGGGGCACAGAGGGGTCCTTGCAAAGAGAAGTTACATAAGTGGTATCATACGCAGAAGTAGCCTCCGGGGTTTAAAAATAACTGGACAGGGAGGGTCAGCCTTTCTTGGATCTGACTCCCTGATTTACTATCCTTAAGGGTCAGACCTATATTCCTGGGTGGGCTGGAGAGTCTGTTTCAATGCACTCAGTTCCTAATAGCAACCCTACATAATAGCTTAAAGAGCCTGGGAATTTTTTTTTTTTGTCTCAAGGCAGCAAGGTGCTGCATGCAAAAGCTGAACCAACATCTCAATGAGAAGCCAAAACAGGACAGATGTTTCATGCTGTGCCTCAAATGTGGTTGCTTCCAGCGTGATTTCCTTAAACGGACAGGAAATACAGAAAAACAGAGAAGACAACTGCTCTTCCATAGTAGCTCCAAAGCAGATTAAAACAAGCACTAATTTCCCATCCTGTCCTTCTTCTCCTTACCCATCTTTTTTAGGGAACTGAATTATTGATGTGTGAGACAATGCCTTGTATTCATGCTACCTGATATTTTTATTTTTGTGAAATTTAATTTGTGAAAAATAAGCTGTCAAAGCATATTACCCTGGTGTCAGAGATTCCTTGGGGGCCAACACCAGAATTTAATTGCCACTGAGTCCCCATCTAGCACCTGGGAAAATATATATACAGTGCACAGTCATGAAAGACCACAGAAGTGTTGTGGGAGTAGGGGTCAAATTTAACAAAGGTCAGAAAACAACACAAATACATATTAGATCTGCCACCTGCATATGGTGACCATGAGCCTACAAATATCACTTGAGATCTTCATGTCATTAGGGAGAGGCAGGTATTTCTTTCTCTGGCCATCATATGGCCATTGGTGGTATCCCCTGGATTAGAACCCTTAGCTTCAGGCCCCAGCTCCTTTGATGCCCTCTCCTAGGAAATGCCTTTCCTTGAGTTTTCCAGATGCCTGTGGCCTTCCCCCACCCTTGCTCATTTATATTAGCAGATAGAGCCTACCAATTCCTCTCTAATGCTACTGCCTCTTCCCGAAGGCCTACACACCATCCAAAACCAGAAAGCAACCTCTTATCCACATAAATGATTACTTTCAGAGGCATGATCTATTCAAGCTGGCTCCTTCCAGAGTTCTTTCATTCACTGAAGCGATGTTTCTCAAAGCATGTGAATCATCTGGGATGCTTGTTAAAATATAGATTCCCACTGAATCAGGTGCTTTCCAGGTGAGGCCGGGAGTCTGCATATGTAACAAGCTCTTTAAGCCTGCAGCTGATTCCATCTCAAGATAAAGGTACAAAGAACTAGTTCATTTCATCCCTATACACATCGTTTAGGATTTCTTAGGGATGAGAATATCTTTTCACCCTCACAGTTTGGAAACCCCAGGAAAATCTACCAATTTCAACAACTGGACTACAACTCGACCCTTCAACTTGCTGCAGTCTCAAAACAACTACAACTGGGCTCTGCGGGGAATCCTGAGGCTGAGAACTCCACCCCTTTCGTCCTTGGCCTTGGCCACCCTTCCCAATGCCCATTTGAGGAGCTCCCTCCCCATGTCACCTGTGTTCTCCTGTACTCTGGTCTTTTCATTGATCTGTGCTTCCTCTTCCTCACTACCCCTGCCCCTGTCATACCACACCATGTGTTCAGCCCATTCCCTCTGGACTTCCACTCCATAGCAAGTCCCCTTGCATCAGCCCCTGGAGCACCCTGGCCTCCGCTGAGCTCTGGATCTCTCTGGGGATGCTCTTTCTTCCTTAGTCCTCCCAAATGTCACTTGCATTTCCCCCCACGCCCATTATGTGCTGGTGGCTGCAGGTGGAGGGCAGAGCTGGGAAGAGATCATCAAACTTTTTCTGTAAAGGACCAGATAGTAAATACCTTTGTGGAACATACAGTCTTTTGTAACTACTCAAGCCTGCCAGCCACTGTAATTCAAAAGCAACCACAGATAGTAAGTAAACAAATGAACGTGTTTCAATTAAACTTTTTTTATGGACACTGACATGTGAATTTTATATAATTTTCACATGTCACAGATTTCTTTTGAAAAAATTTTCAACAATTTAAAAATGTCAAAACTATTTTTAGCTCCTGGGCCATAGAAAAACAGGGGCTGGACTGGGTTTGGCCCATGGCTATTCCTTGTTGACTGCTGATCTAAACCAGTGCTTCTCAAACTTTAATGTACATCCACATCATGAAGTATTTTGTTAAAATGCAGACTTTGATTCAGTAGATCTGGGGTTTCTGAGATCCTGCATGTCTAACAAGTTCCCAGGTGACGCAAGTGCTCCTAGTCAGGGCACCACACTGTGAGTAGCAAGATACTACCGTCATGTGTTGAAATTTATTCTTTATATAATAAAGACATTAAAATAGTTTAATGATAGAGGAAGTATTCCTACTGTAATTCATGTTTGGTAGAAAGACTGTGTGGAAGGCCTGGAGGCTGAGAGAGCAGGCTTTCAAACCTAACAGACTCCCACTTAGCAGTTATATGAATATGGATACACTTGTTAACTTCCCTCAGTTTCCATTTATTCAGCTGTAAACCTATGTAATAATAACCTGTACCTCAGATGGCTGTTTTGGATTTTAATATGATTATGCAGTTAGCAAGTGCTCAGTAAATCTGAGGCATTATTGTTTTTTAAATTTATAAAGCAAGACACGAACCTGTACCTAACAAAATAGTAAGAACTTTGAGTGCCTCAGGGGACCCCCTTGCCTGCTTTCTTGGAAAACATTTGCGAGGATCATGCCCATTCATTTATACAAGAAACATTTGCTGAGCTGCTACTTCTCCTGCCAGGCAACGTGCATTGTTGGACCTGCTAAGATGAGTGAAATGTAAGCTCACGTTAGTGGGGGAGATGGGAACACCAAGCAATTTCAGCATGGAATAAGTGCTCTGTGGTCACGTGCTATCTGCAGTGTGCTGGGGGAAAGCAGCACTCCCACTCTGCTGTGAGGAGGGGCCAGAGGATTTCACACAGGAGATGACCTCCAGCTGGACTTCAAAGAAGGATTATGGGCCTGACTGGTGGAGGAAAGAGGGAACAGGGTAGGTAAAGGAGGTGGAGAATTCAGGGGGAATCCAGGACAATTGGACTCTAGGGATGTATGGGACAGGCCAGGGACTGGTCCTGACCAATCAGGACAGACATAGGCCTTGGTGTTATAGAGGTTTGGGCTGGCTGGGATCAGCCTGGGGTAGGTCATCATCCCTTTCGGGAAAACATCCTGACAATACCCATAATACATGCCAACAGGGACTCTGAGAAAAGACAGTGCCAGAAAATCCTTGACTACTTTTGATGGAGCCACAGAAAGACTAGGGAGCCCTTGTGCTGAGCCAAGGAATTCCAGCCTCTGTGGCTGTGTTCCTACGGAATATAACAGACTGGATGAGAATTTTCTCCAACTTGGGGCCTACCACATCAAGGCCAAAGGAAAATGGCCTTTATAAGTAGTCCCCTGGAAGCCTACTTGGCTCAGTAATTACTTACCAAGCGTCTGTTACGGAGGGACTTTGTGCAGTGCTGCTGGGGTTGCTGAGATGAGGTCTGGCATCTGCCATGGATAGTTTCACCTCTAGTAGAGGAAATGGGCATACAAATCCCAACACTATGGGGTGAAGAGAGGCCAAGTCCTGGAGAACTTTATAGGAAGAAGAAAAAGATTATAAGGAGTTTGGCTCTGGGGGTGGGAGCTCCAGGTGTGTTTCATGGAAGAAGTAGCATTTGAGTCAGCCTTTGAGATGGATGTTTCTATTTCTGGGCACTCCCTTCAGGATTTCCAGCTTGTTTAGGGGGTAAAGGGGCTGGGGTCTCTCTGTATAAATAACTAACTTCAATCAGTGGTCTTGGAGCTGACAGTAGGTTCCTGAACTGACCTTCTAGTGCTGAGTAGGAACCAAAAACTATCATCTGAAAAAGCCCTGAACCTCTACAGGGCAAAGCTTGCAATCAAACACAATTTGGATTACAGCCCCAGAATTGAAATTTAGAAATAGTTCCTGGCAATATTTCTATGTCTTTCCTTCTCCCCTTCCCTGAGGCCTTCTGTCCTCCATAGCAGGGATTCTAAACTAGAGGTCATGTGTGAGAAGTACTGGGCCAAGCGGCAAGGGGGATAGTAAGGAGGGTAGGTTTGTCCCCTGGGCTGGGACATTTGCATCCTGATGCACAGTGTCCTAAGGGGCATACTACTGACTCTAGATTGCTTTCCCCTCTGTTAATTCCTCCTTTCTCAGTGGCACAGGAAGGATTTTTCTGCCCTAATACTCTCCTAAACCATGCTTAATCTATTTGAATTTGCTCCATCTCACCTGCATAAATTGAGAGTTAGCCATGTTTAGGTCCATCTGGTGACCCCAGAGGGCCCCAGCTGAGTTGCTTGGCCTGAAGGGAGATTTGTGCTTAGGGCTTGTAGCTGAGAAGTGTGTGGAGGGGGCCCTGGACTATTCCCCAGCCAGGCCTGTGGACTAGGTTTGGGTTCAGTGGAGAGGAGAATGAAAGCAGAAGCCAAAGGGGCCATTTTTTACGAGGAACTCTGACACAAAGAGCCACAAGCAACGTTGATCGGGGTCCAGGTGAGAAAATGCTACTCAGGGTGTACTCAAACTTTGCTACTCACTTCCAGAGCTAGTGCTTACAGAATCCTGAACAATTAAAATGGACTCAGCTTGGGTCTTTCCCTTGGGTTAGATAAAAGAAACCTTTTTTTTTCCTGTTGAAAAGAGTTTGCAGTTTGGGGATCTCTTAATTGCTTTCTGGGCATGGAAAGAAAATTCTTATGAAGGGCAGGGGTGAGATGCTACTCCAAATGATTGCTTGTAGAGCAAACATCACTGATGAGGCTGGGATGCAAGAACATAAGACACATAAGATGCCCTTGGATTGAGATGCCCATGAGATTGCCCTCAACACAAGCATGGGAGAACAGATTGCTGAGGTCCCTCCTGATATGGTAGGAGAACACATGAATAAGATGTGAATTGTTATTGTAACCTCATTTGCACCCACTGGCTGGGGAGGCTTGGAGAAATTTGTTATGTTTGTAAATGTACATGCATGCATAAGAGATTGATACTGAAAATACTGTTCTAGGAAAGAGCGTCACTCAACCCAGTTGCAAACACTGTAGCCATCTAGGTCTATGAACAGATGTCACATTTAGTATGAATACGAATCAGCAAACCTGCAATTATTTCTCAGAGTTTCCTAAGCCATTCTTGTCAATAAGTGGCAGTAGGGCTCAAGGTACTTTCCCATCAAATGGGGTACATGGGTAAATTTTTTATTTGTCTTGCCCCCTAGAATATGTAACTGGAACTTTGTGATTTTGTTCATTTCTGTATCCCCACTGCCTAGAACAGTGCCTGGCACTCAGTAGGTGCTCAGTATTTGCGAATGAATGCATACATAACTTAATGAATGAATACTTGGATTTTTATGTACAAGCTGGACACCATCTGTCTCTTTTCTCAGATGCTGTTACTTCTGTCAAATATACCTTGAGTCCCTCGCCTATGGTAAATTCCACTATCTCAGCGTAGAGACTGTGGGTGGTTCCCAGGGTATTATGGGTCAGCATGTGGGTGTGGATTCTTATTCAAACACAGAGGCCCTGGGCTTAGCAGATAGTCCCAAAAGCTCAGAAGGACTTTCAGGCATAATACTATACAGTTCCTCTTCCTTAAAACATCTTTCTTTTTCCGATTATGAAAATAACACATGTTCATTAAGTAAAGATTGGAAACAGTAGAAAAATATGAAGGTCAAAAAAATTATCCATAATCCCTTTACTCAAACACAAATCCATCCTTCTCTTTCTCCTGGATTATTGAAACATCCTTTTAAAACTGACCCCTTTCCCTCCAGCCTAGCCACCCTCCAATCTAGTTGCATGGCCAGGGAGAGATATTCCCAAAACACAGATCTTAAAACAACTCGAAGACTTCCCATTGCCTTCAGTGTCCAAACCACTCAACAGGGTTGGCTCTGCTTGTGTCTTCGGCTTCCTATTCCTCTGAGTCCCTATCATGTTATGCTTGTGCTAAATGGAATTTCCTTCAATTCTTTAAATGAGCTGCACCTTCTCCTGCTGTCTCTGGTCTTTTTCACAAGCTGTTAACTCTGCTTAAAACTCTCTCCACTTTTCTTAGTTCTATTCTTTATCTCTTTGTTTCCTTGCCTGTGTTTATCTTTTTTCTCTCTCTGATTCAGAATTTAGACACTACTTTCCCCCTAAAACACCATTCTTGACTCTCCTTCCCCAATGCCCTACCAAATCTGAGTTTGGAGGTCCTTCTTTTTTATTTCCTCCACCATCTAGCTCACTGTACAGTATTTTAGCTCTTGTATGTAAGGGTCTCCCTTTATCCTCAGTGCACAGCACAGTGCCTACTTCCTGTCACATGGCTTAATAAATATTTGTGGAGATGAATTTAAATTGAATCATTGTTTACATTTTACTATGTTATGTTAATCACCATACATTGCATCATTAGTTTTGGATGTAGTGTTCCATGATTCATTGTTTGCGTATAACACCCAGTGCTCCATGCAGAACGTGCCCTCTTTAATACCCATCACCAGGCTAACATCTTTGGATATCTTTGGGCATAAAGCTTTTTCATATTTTGAATTATTTCCTTAAAACACCTAAAATAAAATTTTAAGGTCACTGGGTATTTGAAGTTTTTAATACATGTTGCCTAATTGCCTTTATAGTGTTATTTATCAATTTATATTGCCACCATCAATTTATGTGAGTGCTCATTTCATTCATCCTCAATAAAGTCACTTCTTTTCACCCATTAAAAACTTTCAAAGAACATATACCCCCCAAAGACAGCAGCACTAAGGACATAGGGCCAACATTTGTCCCTCTTGTCACTCCCTTCCGAGGGCAGTGTCTCAGTTCCATTTTCAGAGTGCAGACTTTCTCAACTCTCACCCCACTTGGCTGAGTAATCACTCCAAACATCTGTTTCTTCTTCTTAGGGGAGTGAGGTAGCTTTAAGTTTGTTCCCTTTATTCTATGTCAAACCTTTAGATGAACCCAGGCCAACCTCTACTCCCATTTCACACCCTTACATCAATAGACACACACACACATACACACTCACAAATCAGTTAAAGTCCACTGGAGGGTAATATCCACTGAGACCACCTTCCCACTCAGCTTGTCTTTTTTCTGGCTCTCTGATTTCTTGGCTCTTCTCCGTAATTCCTACTCTTTATCTGCTTTCCTTCCTCCCTCCATTTTTCAACAAATCTATCAAGCACCTACTAGGCCAAGCACAAGTGCTGGGAGACATGGAAAATGAGGCATCAAATCCACCCTCCTACCCCCATGGAGTTTACATTCTAGTGGGTGTTCACATTCTAGATTAAAAACAAAAACAAACCCATACATTAAAAAGTTACCCATTGTGATGGGCATTATAAAGAGAACAAAGTCTAATAGAGAGAATATTGGAAAAGATTTTTAAATAGAATCATAATTCCCTCCTACCCCATCTTCCCCCTTAACCCCGAACCATGCTTTGTTTTCTCCATAGCACTTATCACATCTGATAGAGTATGTATAATATTTCTTGGTGTATTTGTTTATTGTCTGTGACCCCCAATTGAATGTAAGCTCCAGAAGGGCAGGGGCTTTGCAGTTCACTGCTGCACCTGACCGACTGCGGGTTCTCAGTATCTGCTGGATGACCTCATTAGTGGGAGGCTTTCTTGGAGGTATGCATGAAACTGGGGTCTGAGGATGAGAAAGAGCTGTTTGTGAACAGAGGTGGTGTCAGACTCCAGGCGAAGGAAACAGCAGGTGCAGAGGCTCTGAGGCAGGGAAAAGGATTGGAGAGCAGCCCAGAACGGCTAAGTCAGAGTGAGCAAGGCAGGCAGCAACACCAAATGATAAGGTATGCCAGACAGGCAGGGCCTCTGTCATGCCAGGCCTTGTAGGCCCTGTTGTTTGGATTTCATTCCAAGGACAATGGAAAACCATTAAAAGCTTTGACGTGACACCAGAATATGCCTCCCTGCATTGGCAAAGTGTAACTATAATATTTGTGTGTGGGGGTGGGGTGGGGTGGGATAGGGTAATTCACATGGTACTCTTGTGTATGGATTTGTCCTCTGTGACCCATATTCTCTCTACTGGGTGTGGAGTATCAAATTCCTTTCAAGCCTATTGTTTTAGGATTCTATAATTATAAGGCAACAAATGTAACTATACTCCCCTTGTTATCATGTTCCCTTATGTTTTGGTATCTAGCCTCTTGTGTTTGACCCAGATGAGAAACTTCACTCCTGAAGCAGGGTCCAGAGCTGCCATTTTTAGGATGATAGATCTGACACAGATTTGGTGACCTGGGGGACCATCTTTTGTTTTTTATGATTTCATTTTATTTTTTCAAGATTTTATTTATTTATTTGAGAGAGAGAGTGAGAGAGAGAGCACAAGCAGGGGAGGGGCAGAGGGAGAAGCAGGCACCTGGCTGAGCAGGGACCCCGATGGGGTACTTGATCCCAGGACTTCGGGATCATGACCTGAGCCAAAGGCAGACACTTAACCCACTGAGCCAATTTTTATGATTTTAATGTGAAAAGTGGACTCATGGCTTTCCCTTGAACTTGTCCAGCCTGGTTCCTTTTTCTCAGACCTGTTTGGGATATAGACGAGAGTCCTGCTGTGAGGATTCAGGCCCCATAAGAGCAGGAGAGGCCCCCTCAACAAGGGAGAACTCCAGAAAGCTGGGCAGATGGAAAGGCCCACTGCTTCCCAGTCCTGTCATCTGGTGCATGTCTTTTTGGGATACCTTTCTCCTGGCTTCTGACTCCTGCAGCTTTGGTGCTTATACTTCAGTAATCCCTACAAATGAACACAGCTTTTGGCTCATTCCAGCCGGCACCTCTTCCTGTCGCTCTCTTCCTGCAAACAACCTCCTTCTCGCCCATGTACTTGTTGCTTGGGTCTCTCTGCCTTGTCCTTTCCGTTAAGAAATGCCAGCCATTCTGATCCAGCCTGTTGGCACCCCTCAGGGAAGCCACTTGGTTAGCTGTCCTTGAGGGACCTATTTCCCTTTGCCCAAACCTAGGAATCCATGGGATAGATGGAGCTGGAAGGTGTGTAAGTGGCACAGAGTAAAACAGAAAGTGCGACTGGACATTGGACAGCTGGCAGACTCAGGAGACTGTAACATGGGGCACATTACGGATGCCGGCTCCCCTCTTCCTGAAGGGGAGATGGAGATGGACAGGTCCTTTTTGTTTTGTTTTTGATTGTGAGCAAATGGCCCTGCGTAAGTCCAGTTATTGTAATTGAGTTAAATTTACAACAGACTTAGTCTGGCACATATTTAACAGAACATCTAATTGTTACTGGGGGTTGCACGGCACTTAGGCATACCCTGTAAGCAATTTACTGATTATTTCTTTTATTCAGCTAAACCACACTTTGTTTTTCTCATCTCACTTGACTTCTCTAGTGTCTATAATTGGCATAGATGGTATTCCACAGTGGTACTAAATTAATATCACATAAGCACATCATACTTTATGGCAATTATTATCCCGTAGAGGAAATTAGAGTCCACACATGTGATTAACAAGTGAAGGGGACCAAATACTATATTCTGATCCTGGTGTTCTGACTTCAGCCCACCATTCTTTCAACAATATCACTTTGCATAATCACTTGTACCCAGCACACCTGAAAGTCTTAGGCTCTCATTTGCCAGCAGCAGGGGCAGTGGCCATTCTTGCAGCAAAGTGCCCACAGTCTTAGGGTGGAAGGGTGGGGGTGTGCGGAATAAGGTTTAAAGGAGATGGGGCTGAAAGCACACCCTAAGTGCTCTATAGTTCCCTACCTCCACTTCACCCTTGCACCTAAAAAATGCAGAACCAGTCTATACCGGGGGCATTCTTATTGTGATATCAGGAAGAAGAAATTCCTTGGCTGAAGGATGACCCCTCTCATTTGTATATTGCTCAGAGATGCAGCAGTTCATTTTAAAACTAAAGAGGGATAAAGGTGGGAAAAGAGTATAAAGGATCTAGCCTCTGAGTATCTGGTTGTGGGGAACTGGGGAGAATGCTGAAGGAGGGTGGGGAGAGGTGGAGCAGTTAATGGGAGGTACATGTGGGGAAAGGGGGTAGAAGGGGAGATTGAGGAGAAAGTGAACCCCATTTGCCAATGATGCCACCTGCAGGACCACATTACAAAAGGTTAATCTTGTCACTAGTCTTTTCTATTTTAGAGTGCCATGTCTATTCCTTTAGGAATAGGAGTTTCCTCCACTTATTTCCTACCATGGAACTTCCATTAATTGGCTTGCCAAGGACAGGGGTCACACTATCTCTGATAGCAATCAGAATTGCTTAGTGGCTGATGGAGTAAGCGGCTTACTTCAGACAGGTAGAACAGCAGTGGGAATTTGTACTCTATTTCATGGCAGTCATGCGAATGCTTTATTTTTCTTGGTCATTGAGCCTGCGTACAACTGCAGAGAAGGTGACAAGAAAGTATGAAAAGATGCTAAAGCCACTTGAGCAATCTGTTCTTTGCAGGCTTGGGAGCCCCGAATAAAAAGCTACTTCGGAATAGGTCACATGGAAGACAGGCCAGTCATGGTTGCTATGGTAACCAACAAACATGTTTGTCTTTCAGAGGTCCTGCCCCTGAGGAGGGTGATGGCTTTTGTTATGAAATTTGTGAACTTCATCTGTTTCACCACTATTTATTTTCAAAGTTGTTAATGGCCATGAATTACTCATTACCTACACACAGGCCATCTCTGGTCAGGTTTGGTGCTAACCCGGGCCCCCACCTCCGTTTCTCCTGTGGTCAGGGTCTGGTGTGCAGTTCTGACCTCTCTCATAGCCTGCAGAGGTTTATGGGAACCATGGAAAAGTACACAGAAGTGTGGCAACGATGTGACCAGAGCCCTGCTATGTGACTTTCACCACTGTAGCCCTCATTGCCATTAAAAGGGGGATAAATATCTTCCCTACCCACCTTATGGGGTTTTGCAAAGTTATGCTTTAGATATAAAACTGATTTGAAAATGTTTAGTGCATTGTACTCAAGAGAGAGCATAATAATTTAACTTCTCAATCTTCAGATAGAATGCCTAATACAGATGACGAATATGTTTCCTCTTTAAGTATCCTGAGTGATAGTTGCCGCCTCTGTGTTGAGAAGGATTGAGGCTGCCTCTAAGCTCAGTGGGCAATGGTAGCAATCATTTAGTGATGTCTGCCATGCACAGGGGTGGGAGGGGAAGTGGCATCACAAGTGCTGTGTATTTGCCACCTTAGTTCAAGTTCAGGATGTTCCTCCATCGCTCCTTGTGCTGCATTTGGAGATTGAGTATTCACTACTGCTCTGTAGCTTGTTCGGTCCTGGTCTGCCAGAACTGATTCATGGGAGATAAACTCCTAACATTCAAACCTGTAATGATTTGTTTTTTCAAAAAAGCATTTTGATTTCTTGCTAGTAAAAGTGAAACATGTTTATTGTTGGAAATCTGACATATAACAGAGAAACAGACAAAAAATAAAAAACAGTTCATAATCTCATCATTCCTGGCTAACTTTAACATTTTGGTATGGATTTCATGCCTTTTGATATGATTTATGTATTTTTAAAAAATGATCACTGGGGGCTCAGTTGGTTAAGCGACTGCCTTCGGCTCAGGTCATGATCCTGGAGTCCCGGGATCAAGTCCCACATCGGGCTCCCTGCTCAGCAGGGGGTCTGCTTCTCCCTCTGCCCTCTTCCCTCTCATGCTCTCTGTCTCTCATTCTCTCTCTCTCAAATAAATAAAAAATAAAAAAATCTTTAAAAAAAATGATCACTGGTTGCTGTGTGGAGAATGGATTGTAGGCACATAGTGTGGATGCAGAGAGACCCATTGAGAGGCTGTTATAGAAGTCTAGGGGAAAGATGTTGGTGTCCTGGGCTGAAGAGTGAGTGGCAGAGATGGTGAAAGGTTTTTGGATTTGGCATATATTTTGAACACAGAAATGGTGGGACTTGCCGATGGGTTGGATGTAAGGAAGGCAGGCATGGAAAGGATGATGTCCAATTCTATTTCCAGTGAAACGATGATCCATTTACAGAGATGGAGAATAATGAGAGAGAAGCGGGTGTGTGTGTGTGTGTGTGTGTGTGTGTAGGGGAGAGGCAGTGGTGGAAATCAAGAGTTCAGTTTTGGATATGTGAAGCCTGAGTGAAAATTTCACATCCTAGTGAAGATTTCAAGTAGGCAGTTGGATATATGGTGGGAGCTCTGGGGAGAGGATGGGACTGGGGATTCTAATTTGAGGATCATCTGCATTGAGAGGATGGAAAAGAGATGGGACCTGTCTAGGGAGTTAAATAAAGATGGACAGGAAGTCTGAAGACTGAGACCTGAGGCCCTCCAATATGTGCGCATTGGAAAGAGGAGGAGGAGGACACACATAGGAGACTGAAGGAGTAGCCAGTGACTGGGAAGAAAATTAGGAGAGTGCAGCGCTCTGTAGCCAAAAATAGAAGGTAGTTCAAGAGAAAGGAGTGCTCCCTCTCTCATGCATATTTTTACATGGAATACGTACATTTTTACATAGAATATGTACATTTTAACATAAATATAGGGGCTTTTTCATTTATCATGAACACTTTCTCGTGCCCTTAAAAAACCTTCTACCTTCTAAAATATTAAAGTAACCCATGCCTATGGATGTAACCTGCCAAGGAACATTCTTGTATGTACATCTTGTGTTTCCTTAGATTAAATTTCTAAAATGGAGTTACTGGTAGATATGAACATCTTTTAAGGCTTTTGATACATGTTGTCAAATTACCTTTCAGAAAGGTGGTACCGAGGCTGTGCATTCTAGCAGCAGTCAAATGAAACCAAGTATTGGGCAACCACTGCTACCATTAAAAAAAATCTCTCCTTCTCTCTGCCTTTCCTCCTTTCTCTCCATATATACACATAATGCTATCTTGTTTTTTTTTTCCCCATTTGGATGACTTGATTAATGGAGGTTGAGCATGTTTCAGCATTAGGCTTCTTATGTGCTGAGTGGTAACCGAGTTGATCCCTGCACCCAAACCTCCTTAAGTACAAAAACATGAGTATAAACATCACCCAAGTTAGCCTTTCAGGGCAAGAGGGCTGGGGGATGGGGGAGAGGAATAAAGCTGGTTCTGAGCCTGTTTCTTGAGTGAGGGGTGGAATAGATCTTGTCAGCAGTATTTGGAGTTTGTGTGGTTCCCACAACTTGCAACGCCTCCTCCCCTCCCAGCCTGACTTCCTGTGGGCCCAGCCTGGGAAAAGGCGTGGTCACTGACAGGCAGAAGTAACTCTCAGAAGCGCAGCAGTGAAAACCCGGATGGGATAGGTAGTGGAGTCTCTGTTGCCCGTGAACAGCCTTAATTGCTCAACTCAACAACAAACACGAGCCAGAGGGATGCAGGCAGACTGCTGCACATACAATGTCCCTTGCTGACTTTGTGGAGCCCCTGCAGTTCTGACAGGCCTGGTGTCTGTGTGGAGACCTTAAGAATCCTCTGCCTAGTCTTTCTGGGCATCTGTCCAGCTGAGGCGGAAAGACCCTGTGTGTTGTGAAACTGTGGCCGGGCATGGCTTCTTTCTTCTGTTGGTCTTCAGCATTGCAAAGGACTATTGCACCATGCTGTTATACTACAGATGTGGAAATTGTAGATACTGAGCTGATAAAAATCTTAAGAAGATGTGGGACATAAAGATAGGCAGAAAATGTGGATTGCGGCATTCTTGTATATAATATTTCTCATTTCATAACCATGCCAATTGGAACAAGATATCTTAAAACAAAACTCAACCCAAAGGGGGAAAAAGGGCATCATAATCCTCTGCTTTCTGGATGGCACCGACACTTGTAGTATTTTCTATAGTAGCCGAGAAAGAATTCCTGAGAGAATTACAATCATGCAAATTATCATAGGCCCCAAATCCAAAGGAAATCATTCTGTGAGAAGTAAAAAATGAAAATGGAAAGCTTTCAATAGAAGTAAGACTGATATCCAGTCTTTTCAGATATTTTTCTTTTTTAATTATAAAATAATAAATTTTTGTTATAAATCATTTAACTAATGGAGAAGGGTACAAAGTAAAGCTAGTCTTCCCTTGCTCCCTCAAACCTTGTTCCCATTCTCCAATAGTTTGGTATGTATTTCTCTGGAGCTTTGTTCATGCAATTGCAAACATTTACATAAGAGTATATCACATGGCCTAGTATAGTATATTTATCAAACTGCTAGTGTATAGTTAGTGCTTAATAATATATACCCAAACATATCAACAATAAAAGTAAGATTATACTATACAAATTCTACAACTTGTTTTAAATTTTATTTAAATGCAATTTCTCTTTGCTTCTTGGCAGGTAGTTTGATCTGTGCTTTATTTAAAAAAAAAAAACAAAAACTTCTTTGAGCCAAAGACTACCAAAGTCATTCGTTCAACTATTATTTGTTGCCTACCAACTAAGTATCAGGCACTGTTCAAGGTGCTGGGAGTAAATGAAATGATAAAAATCCTTGCCCTTGTGGAACAGGCATTTTAGTGGAGGGAGGTAGACGATAAACAAGTATAACACATGGTATGTCAGATGTTGCTAGCAGGGCATGGAAGGGCTTTGCAAAAATAGGACAGACCTCAATGAAAAAATGACATTTGTGTGGAGATCTGGAGGGGAGTGGGGGAATGCCATGTGGATGTCTCAGGGAGGGGTATCCCAGGGAGAAGGAAGAGAATGTACAAGAGCCCTGAGGAAGAAGGGGCCTGGCTTGCTCAGAAACAGTAGAACAAGTGTGGCTAAGGAATGGTGAGGGCAGGGAGAACAGAGGAGGTGGCTGGAAAGGATTGCGTGGGCCTTGGAAGCCAAGTGGAGGCCTTGGGCTTTGACTCTGGGGGGGACAGGATGTCATTGGGAGTTTTAAGCAGAGCACTCTCATGATGTGATGTAGGCTGTAACATGATCCCTCCAGCTGCTGTTGAGAGTAGACTCTGGGGGTAAGGGCCAAAATGCAGAACCAGTTAGGAGGCTATCCTGACAATGCAGGAGAGTGAAGATGAGCTTTGGGCCAGGGTGTTGGCAGTAGAGGTGGTGACACTGTGGACTCTGGATACATTTCCAAGGTAGAGAAAACAAGATTTGCTGATGGATCAGATGTGGGGTTAAGACAAACAGCAAAGTCAAGGATGACTTATCAGGACAAAGCAATGCACAAAATGTCCTAATAAGAGATTTTTTAATGAGTTAATACAAGAAATAAGAACAACATGAGAGTATGGATGACAAGGGAGACCAGAACATGGAGACTTGGACCTCCTTTCCTTTCCCTTTGCTTCCACATATCATGTGCTATGCCCTGTATGCATCTTGTCTATACTAGTACTTCTCAAACTCTATCCTGAGAAACCCCAAATGGCAGAGGACAGTAACCTATTATTACCAGTTGTCTGGGCCAGTGCCCAAAGCTCGTGGTGTCTCCTACTGTATAAGCTAGGCGTTGCATTAGTGCCTCATATTTAAAAAAAAATTAATGTCAATGTTGGATTCTACTCCAAAATATCTGTTTGTTTTAATATATTCAGTACTTATAACCAAGTAATATTGCTGGTCTTGTATGGTGGGTCCCTGACATACACATCAAGAATCTCTAAGGAAACATATAAGCTTTTTTGTTGTTGTTTAAAGATTTATTTATTTATTTTAGAGAGAGAGAGAGTGAGAGAACAAGAGCAGGAGGGGCAGAGGGAGAGGGAGAGAAAATCCCAAGCAGACTCTACTGGGTGCAGAGCCCGACACAGGGCTTAATCTCCTGACCCTAAGAGATCATGACCTGAGCCAAAACCAAGAGTCAGTTGCTAAACCAACTGTACGACCCGGGCACCCCAACATAAAAAGTTTTAAGACGCTCCAGGCCCATGCCATTCCCAGTGTATTCCCAAGGGTACAGCCTCCCAAGAAGAGCCCACTTATTTATAAACTGGCTGATGCCTGAAGCACCTACATGCTCTCACAACCATGTGGTACACCTGTGTTGAAGAGTAGGTGACAGCTTGGGCTTTTCCATCTCTACACCACAGTACAGACCTTTCTTACAAATGGAAATATAGTTCCTCTTACCTTACAACATTCCACCTATCTTCGGCTTCTTAACCTGTTGAAAGCTTTCCTCAGATTTCACACCCTGTTAATGGTATCTAATGCTATCACTTCAAGTGTTCAGACATTCCAATCAATTCCTAGGGCATTTATTTTCTATGGGGAAGTATAATCCACGTGGGGAAGAACAAAGCTTTAGAGTCAGCAAAGCAGAGCCTTGGAATCAAATTTACTGACGTTTTAATGCAAATGCTACCATTACCTATCTGTGTGATTTTAGGCAACTTTCTTCATCTCTAGGTCTATAAAATGCAGTTAAAAGCAGGGCTGGCAGGATGATTGAGTGAAAAGCACATACGAAGCACCAGCACAGCGTATAGGCATTTGATAAATGTTAGTTCTTGTTTCCCCTTCACCTCTTAATTTGTCACTTTTAATATTCTACCCTTTATAATTCTACTTTTTGAATATGTTCTATCTCTTGCACTAGACTATAAATTCTTATAGGTTAGAAACCACATTTTGTATTTCTTGACATCCCCTTAAGCATCTATCATGGTGCCTTGAACACGGAAGATGATTAATAAATGTTTGCTGATAGACTGATTGATGGATTTCTTGACAAGGTTAAAGCTGAAGGACATACTGCTCTCTGGAATCAAGCACAGACCAATGAGCTTCAAAAAGGAAAATGAGCCTCAGCATTCATGGAGGAAGGTCATTGCTTAGTGCCTCTGGGAGACATGCTGCTGATGGATGAGGAGGACACTGGACGGCTCTGCTATGTGGGTTGCAGACCCTGCTGGCCAGCTACAGAACGGTTACCCAGAAGACAGTGAGATCCTGATAACCCCTGCCACAACCAAATTCATAGTAAAGCATTTCAACAGGCTGTCACTGGGGCACAAGGATTGATAGATTGCACAGCTGTTACTGTGTGCTTACAAGGGAAATTAGGAGTAATTAATGGGCTGGGGATCAATAGCAGCACTATATCGCAGTGAATGATTTAATTTTCTGAGTTAAGAGGGATACACAGAGAAAATTAAAATAGATGGATCAGAATTATAAACTACTACATTTCTTGGTTTATGTAGAAATTTAAAATTTTAGGGGCACCTGGGTGGCTCAGTCAGTTAAGCATTGAACTCTTGGTTTCAGCTCAGGTTGTGATCTCATGGGCCATGGCATCGAGCCCCATACCAGGCTGCGCACTCGGCGGGGAGTCTGCTTAAAGATTCTCTCCTTCTGCCCTCTCTAAAATAAATAAATCTTTTTTTACGAAGTTTTAATTTTTAGCTTCTCTTTACTTTTTGAAAAGATCATGCACATGCATGGTAACTCAGTACAAAATGGTATAAAACAGTTGCTCTCCAGAAGCAATCAGTATTGTCTTGGGTGTTCTTCTAGAGGTGATGTCTCGTGTGTGTGTGTGTGTTTGTGTGTGTGTGTGCATGTGTGTGTGTGGGGGGGTACTTAGCTAGAAGTAGTTTTTTTTTTTTAAAGATTTTATTTATTCATTTGAGACACAGAGCTACAGAGAGAGAGAGAGAGAGAGCATGAGCAGGGGGAGCGGCAGGCAGAGGGAAAGGGAGAAGCAGGCTCCCTGCTGAGCCAGGAGCCCGACGTGGGGCTTGATCCCAGGACCCCAGGATCATGACTTGAGCTAAAGGCAGACGCTTAACTGACTGAGCCACCCAGGTGCCCCTTGTTTTTGTTTTTAACTAAAAGTAGTTTTAAGAATCCAAAAACTTCCTGCTGGTCTGGTATGTCTATTTGGTTCAACCCTAAATCTCTGGTGGCTGGAACAATGGCCAGCCCATTCAGCCCAAGATTCATACTCAATAATTATTTGTTGATTGATTAGATCTATGTTAGTAGTTTTTAATATGATCTGCATTAGCCTTGTAAATCTTTCTTGTGAATTAACAAAAGACATACAATTTGACATGTCTAGAAAATAGAGCATCTTAATTAATTCAAATGTATTGGTATAATAATTTAACACCACCGATGCAGAAACTGCTGCTTAAATATTCTCCACTGACTGGAGGAGCTCTTTGGGAATATGTACCTCCTGAGTTTAAATAAGGATTGGCTAATGAGCAAAAAAGAAGATTTAAAAAATATTTCAGACCACATATACAAATCAGTGTGGTTATTAAAAGCTGCTACTTTGGGAAGCTGTATACTTTTTAAATTGCCTCTTTGAGTTCATAAGTCACATTTTACTGTGGTTGCCACCATTTCTATTATGGCTAATGCCACTCCTGCCAATATGACTATTTATTTAGTAAAAAGTATGTACCAGTGGAAATATTTTATATGCATTATCTCATTTAATCGCATGTTAACATTGTCAGGTAGGTAATATTATCCTCTGCATTTTACAGATGAGGAAACTGAGGCACAGAATGATTTCATAACTTGCTTATATTCACAAATCTAATGAACTACTGCAATGGGTATTGGGGCCCAGCTTGAAACCAGAGCATACACTTCCTATCAATACTTCAAAGTCATCTTATTTTTGACCAAAAATAGAACATTCTTATTGATCATCCTTCCTTTTTTTGCCAGATTTAGCCCCAAATGACTTCTGGTTCTATCAACAAGTGAAATCCATCTTCAGAAAGAATGATGTTTTGTTAGTACTGTGGCTTTTCAAAAGATATGTGTCAGTTGCTAAAATCAATTCAAAAAGAGGAACTCCCCAAATGGTATGTATCATTAAAATGAGTGATCAGCTTCCTAAGGTTCCCTCTTTGAAAGGGATAGTACCATTTATATGAATATACATGGGAATTTGCTGTAAAAAATCTGTCCTTACGTTTACTGTCATATCTCATATAGTTAATTTACTTAAAAAACAGGGAATTGGGGCAGTTTCCTGTTAGAGTTATATAATCAGAAAATATCAAACTGCCTATATTTCTTCATATTTCATCACTAGGGCTTTATGATCCAGATAGTCCTAGGCAAATCTGCAAATTATGCAAGGTGTGTCTTGCCACATCCCTTTCTTTCAGCACTTCCCTTTAATTATTTCTCCACTCTCCTCTCCTCATTCAAAAATGCCAAGAGTTCAGTGAGCCTCAGTAGCCACATGTAGAGTCCTCAAGTTCAAGGTCCCACCCTGTCCCCTCCTCTCTGAGTGCTCTTTTCATGTGCTCTGAAATGGTCCCTCTCTTTAGCCATCTGAACAACAGCCTCTTCTTACAGAATATCCAATAGCATGTAACTTTTAGGAGAAAAGACAGCAAGGTGTAAATGACTGATAGCTCTAGCTAAATACAGAGATCCTGGCAGTAGCACTGCTATTTAATAAGAGAAGTTTATTAGGTTAAAAGCAGTATATTCACTTTGGGCTGAATACCATTCTTGTCTTTCCTCAACAATAACAGATCCCACATTTGGACCTTTCTTGTCCTCCTTCATCTAATGCTAATCTGACATTATCGTTGGACATTATTCAGTGATGACTCCAGAGACCTATTTTTACCTTTGGAGTATTGTGGGGGCACCTATTTATTTTGGTTGGCCAAGGGTGGGGTTGTTGGTTACAGACCCTGACTCTGTGAAGTACCTACCATTATCTTATTTTAAGGTTAGGAACGTGCTTGGCCCAAGGTCACCCTGCTGGTAGGTGGCAGAGGCACAATCAGAACCCAGCGTGTACAACTCCAAAGCCTTCTCCACAGCTACACAGGGATTGGGAGTGGGGGAGAAGTGGGAGGAAGTTAGGGGAAAGGGGAATCTTCCAAGGAGACTTTTGGAGGTGTCCATGAGAAATACATTGAATTTATTATTCTGGAGAGTAGTGTTGTGGAGGTGGTGATTGTTCTTATTTGTTTTTACCAGGGAGAAACTCAAAACCTTAAATGGTCTTCATCTTGTTGCCTCTAATGCTTTGGACTTAGAGGGTGTCTGGTTCAACTTTTCTGCTAGTTTCAAAGTGAAATAGTATTTGGGGCATGCCACCTAGTGGCAAGAGCTTTTGGTTTATTGCGCATTTACCCTAGTAAACCAAAGACTCCTAGGCTTGAAAGCCACATTAGAGGCCATCTGGGACATCCTTTAGGTTTTCTGTAAGCAGGGAAGGATATCACCCTTTCTATGGGCCCGAGAGAGAAAAGATAGGCAGTTCGAAACCTCCAGGGCTCAGAAGTCCACTGACTCCCTGTTCTCTGGTGGAACTGGAATGTGGTGGCTTGCCTGGCTGGGACACAGCCCTGTATCCCCACAGGCTTTTGGCGGTCCCAGAAACAAATGCTTGGAAGAAGACAAGGCTCTTTCTGAGTCTTAGCCCTGACTTTGACCCATGTCCTCTCTCTGACCTCTTTTCCTCCCTCTCCCTTCCCCCCCCCCCCCCCCAGCTCTTGGCTGCTTCTTCCTCTCTCCACATTCCCTGCTGCTTTTACAGCTTTTCTTCCATGGTCATGCTTTATGTACCTAAGAATATAATACTTTTTTTTAAAAAGTTGCCATAGTTTCCTCTTTAAGTTTTAGTTTTACTTTTTCTTCCTAAAAGGAAAAGGGTTCATGCTTAATTTGGGACACTTGGAAAACAGGGAAACCACACCCATACCGTTTTAGAGATAATCATTGTCAACATTTTGGTAAAAATCCTTACAGCCCCTTTTTCCTTGGGTGTGTGTGGCTTTTTAAAAACAAAAACCAAAAATGATACAAATACTTCTTTTCACTTAGTAATATATCATAAGCATTGTCTCATGTCAATAAATGTTCTTTTACTACATGATTTTAGCAACTGTATTATAGTTGTTAATATGTTAAATTTGAAGAAAGTGAGAAGGTAGGGAATATTTTAAATTCATAGTCACATTCAGTTCACACTTTATTGAGCATCTATTGTGTGCTATGCTCCTGCACAAGGCAATTTTCATATTCATCATCACATTTAACCTTCACAAGATCCCTCTGACCCCCTATGAAGTATTGATGACATTTTGCAGAAGAGGAAAATGAAGGCCTGAGAAGTTAAGTAGCTTGCCCAAGATCACACAATTTGTAAGAGGGCACATAGGAAGAAAACTTTGGTCTCTGGATCTACAGTCTCTCAGCTACTTCCTGAGGTCCTCATAGGTACTGAGTGTGGACGTAGTTTTTCTGAGCATTCTTTTCTTGGTCCTCATAATATTAATAGACAGAACCATCTAAAAGGAGGTTAAGTGTCAAAAGACTTTAGAGCCAAGGTAGGAAATGTGAAATAGGATATGAGTAAGTGGAAAGAGAGCCACCTAGGGAGAAACCCCTGGGTTTTCAAAGCCCCAGCAATAATAATTGTTAAGTGCTCTATATACATTATTCAATTTTATTCTCACAACTCTGTGAAGTACCTACCATTATCTTATTTTAAGGTTAGGAACGTGCTTGGCCCAAGGTCACCCTGCTGGTAGGTGGCAGAGGCACAATCAGAACCCAGTGTGTACAACCCCAAAGCCTTCTCCACAGCTACACAAACTTCCTCTCCATGTTAATTAGTTCTACTAAGAATTTTAGAGTGATATGGTCACAGGTCTCACCCCTGGTTTTAAAAGTGTGTTGAAGGGGATTATGGCTCAGATAAATAGAGAAAGAGAGGGAAACAGAAGACCAAAGCAAAACAAAGCCCAGAAAAAAAAATATAAAAAGCCTGAAAGAGTGCCAGTTGCAGTAAGGGGAAGATAGACTAGCAATCTTTGATGCAAAAAAGTTTGGAAAGCAATGCTGAGCTGTTGAAATGGTTGAAATTTCTGCTTTTTCTTGTTTTGTAAGCAAAGAAGAAACATACGAATAGTTGTTAGAAATGGTTTTTCCTCCATACAATGCTAGTACATTTTCCAAAAATAATTAGCTCAAAATACATTACTTATCATGAAACTAATGAAAGTCTTTCACAGAATATTTCTAAGTTTATTCTGTGTGGTGAAAGATCAGCAGCAATACTACTTTTCAGGACTGTGTCTATTTGAACTGCTCCTGTTTTGGTTTCTTAATGTCTGAAATGAAATGGATAATACTCTCTATGTCACAGGTGTTGTAAAAATTAGTGAATAAATACTAAGAGCTTGGGGAGTGATTTAAAAGGAATATGTTAGTATATGCTATTATTAGTTATTATATCCTCATTCCTATTCTGAAGTCATAATGCTCTGATGGTGACACCGTTAGTTGTCACCATGGAAACCAATGACATATGCCATCTTTTTCTCTGTGGCCTCTCTCCATCCTCCAGGCAGGAGGGGTGGAGTGATTGGCAGCAGTAACAAACTGCTCAGTCCTCAGACTAATAGGGTGAGACCTGACCCTACGTCAGCAGAAAACGGTATCTCACTTTGAAGAGAACATTCAGAACTGATGCCCTTGCAACTTTCTGCCAGCAGTCATTGTTTCAGTGATGAAGTGTCCCCCTTTTTTCCTCCCCTCCTTTTGAGTCACTTAAGATGAAAAACAGGAAAAGAAAGTAAGCTGGTTTAATAGTTTTCCCATCCTCCAAATAACCCCCTTTAAACCACTCTCTTTCACTTCAAGTTTCTCTTTCCCAGCAGGAGGCTAAGCTTCTAAGCTCTGACATCCTGCTCCGAGTAGCTGTGAGTAGTCCAAATGCTACAAAGGTGTAGGAGTGGCTGGAGGTGCCTCTCTGACAGGAGGGAGAAAGAGCAGGTAGCTTGGCTGTGAAGTGGGTACCCTTGAGGATATGTATCTCTGTCTTTAAAATCTCCATACCTAGTCTGGTTCTAACTCCAGTGAGAGTGGGCCTGGCTATCTCACAAAGTTCTCAGTGGCCCCCAGTTCAGAGGGTCAGTGGGGGCTGGCAGGCAGGACCTGAGGCACCACCCTTCACTTGGCTTGCCATTCCAGGGCTGGAAGTGAGAGCCCTCAGTTGACTTTTGTCTCGAGCCTACCTCCCCATGCTCCTATATACTTCCTCTCTCCCCCTGCTAACAGATCTTCTCACTGCTGGTTCTCCTCCCAGATGCCAAGCTGAAGGCAGAACAAGTTGTTGCTTTGCTCTGCCATACCCTAGCACTTGCAAGGGGCAGATGACCAGATGCCAAGTAGACTGAAGCCTCATTTAGCTCTTGTCCTTTTGCAGGCACAAAGGAACTAGAATGGATTGAATTTAAAGTTAAACTAAGCCAGAGCACAGTAAGCCATTTGCTTGGTGGCCTCTAAAGGAATCTGCCCTTTTAGAGCAAGGGACAGGGGAGGGACAGTGGCCCTCGATCCTTTAGCATTTCTTACATTTCCTTTCCATCTTCCTCATTGGAATGAACCCTGCAATAATCTGTGCCGGGCACTATAATTAAGGTGGTATACGGTATTATATTACAAGGTTTCTTAATTCCCATCTATTCCTTCATTGCCTATGGACAATAACACTATTATTGTGTTGTTACTATTACCTTTTTACAGATTATGAAAGGGAACTTTCACAAACATTTCATAGCTCTGCTGCTGAACTCAGGGCTTATTACATATTGAGACCTCAATAATGTTTGTTATTAAACTGGAATTTGACCAGTTCTAAGGGGTTAGTCTCCTCGTGATAAGAACCCTGGACTGATATCAAGGCAAGTATTTTACTTAAAAGTATGGAGAGACTGAGTCATCACCTAGTCTCTAGGAGTTCTTTGGGGGCAACTTTTCTGTCTTTGATCCTAAACAGGGTTGTAGAGGAGGAAAAAGTTTTCCTTAACTTTCTCAGAGTCCCTGGCTGAGTCTGAGAATTAAACTGACAAGGACAGATTAACAGGAAAGAGGCACACAAATGTACTGAATATAGGTTTTAGGTGATATGGAAGCCTTCATAAGGAAAGGAAGACCTAAAGAAACAGATCTGTGTAGCTTTCTAGTAGGTTTGATGAAGAGTGAGCAGTTGTGGAGAAACATGATAGGTTCAAGAGTACGAGGTAAATGCACTAAACCAGGGGAAACTAGCAGGGCCTGCTCGTTAGGATTCTTCTGGGCATCCTTTTGTCTTTGGAGATAAGGTTGCTCCTTTCCTCTGGGTAGAGGGAGGGCACTCTCGTATAAGGGTTTTATGACCTTTCTCAGGGGAAAAGAGTGACTGACCTTCCTGCTGTTGCCCTTTACTCAAACTCCTCCAGGTTAAAATATTCAATATGCCAAGGTACCATATTTTGGGGTAGCATGCTCTGAATCCCATCAGGGTCAGTCTTCCTTCTCTTTGTTGCTGCTTGATTATAAAGGAGCTGCAAAACTCTCTTCCAGTTACCCTGTAGTGCTCAGATTTGTCAGGCTCACTCAGCACACCCCCACATGTTGATAGAAGGCTGTGTGGTCCAATATGCTGGCTTAAATCAGGGAAGATGGTTTCTTTCCTGCAGGGCTTCCTTCCACCTTTAATATACTAATAAGCACTGGGTATGTCCTAAAGGAGTACATAAATATTTCATCAATTCTAAGCAGTACCTTGCTGCCACATTTTCTCATGTCTGAAGCTAGGATACTTCTGGGACAGCAGCATCTTACAGTGGCTGTTGGCAGGCAGCTGTTGAGACCTGCTCAACTGAGGTCACTGCTGGGCAGTGTGAACTTGGTCACAGCTGTTCCTGCTGTCATCACATTAATTGAGTTAGGTACCTTCTTAGGATGTATGTGATGTTTAATTGCTCTTTAGAACGTCTTCAAAAGGTCACACCATGATCTGGCACTGAAATGAAATGTTACGGTATATAAAAGGTATGGAAACAGAGCAGTGGGGTCTATGTATTGATGTTAGGATGGCAAAACTTCAGTATTGCAGGCTTAACAATTTCATATTTTCTTGCAAAGCAATAACCAAGTGCTGAGTAGAACTTAAGAAAGGAAGATATCCCGTAGTTGAGGGTGTATTTTGTTACTGAGATAGGTGCAAAAGGGTTACCTAGCATGTGCCAAGAAAGCAATAAAACCGAAGTCAGAACTGCCAAATCCCCAGGAGAGCCTTGTGTCCTGCTTTCTTTCTTTGTGGTACTTAACTGATAGCTTTATAGACTTCATGAAATATGTTAGTGTGGGGTATTTCCAATCTTATTTGACCACAGACTCTTGTTTCCCCAGGAACATCTCTTGGAACTAGTATTCTGTGGAATATAATCAAGATAATATGTAGCACTTATCATTAGCTAGTCACCATTTAAATATTTCACCTGTATTAGCCAAATGACTTCTCATCACCATCTCATGATGGAGGTACTATTATTATCTCCAGGCCACTATTAGCTCTATAGTAGAGCAAGGATTCAAACCCAGGTGGCTGCAGAGCATGCATTCTTGATCACTAGGGCACCAAGTCTGGGAAACTCCATTCTAGCTACAGACCAGGGGGTGGATGGGGTCCTGCAAATCTGACCCATGGTTAAAAAATTAATAAATATCACAATCCCCACTGATTCTAAAAATATTTATTTTTAAAAAATTTTTAATTTTTTAAAAGATTTTATTTATTTGACAGAGAGACAGTGAGAGAGGGAACACAAGCAGGGGGAGTGGGAGAGGGAGAAGCAGCCTTCCTGCTGAGCAGGGAGCCCAAAGTGGGGCTCGATCCCAGGACCCTGGGATCATGACCTGAGCCGAAGGCAGACGCCTAATGACTGAGCCACCCAGGCACCCCTGATTCTAAAAATATTTAGCAGGAATCCACAAGGAAGAAAACTTTTCCTACTTATTGTTTATATTATGAATGCATTATTACCTTTTGTATATGCCTAAATGATCTGCACTCCTTCCAGGTTATGAAGATTAGGGAAAAAAGTCACTTTCAGTGGAAGACCGAAACACTGCAAGTTTAACCGGAATAAAATGCCAGAAACCAGTGGAATAAATATCAGCCCCACTGTAGGTCATCTCTAAATGCTCTGAAAGGATATATTACTTTACAGGTTGCTGCTCCAGTGAAGGAAAAACTGGTGCTTTTTTCCCACAAAGTTGTGTGTGTGAGGGGGGGGAGGGGACTTATAAAAATTAGGCCACTTTGTGCACTTTCTCATCTTTTGACCAGCTACTATTTGTGAGATGAATTTCAGTGAACCAGATGGATTTGCCGATAGATGTTAACAATCCCTTATTACCTCAGCCCCTAGGGAGGAGGCAGGTGACAGAATGATTTCGGCAATAAAATGAACCTGAGCACAAAAGGTGGCGTTATTGCTTGGAGCTGAGTGCTGTTCAGGTCCCATCAGCTCAAATTTCCCAGACAGGTGATCGCGAGGACAATTCTGCCTACTCCATCTCCTTAAGAGGATTTCAACTCTGTAATAGGTTTTTTCCATGTGTGGGTTACTTCCTGAGATTAGTTAGGCCTTCCTGAGATGTGTCTGGCCTCATAAAAGCTGCAAGTGAATACAACAGCTATTACCTTATGTTAATTTAAGGAAATTATACTCTTCAGGAGACAAAATGCTGCTCAGTTGCTATTTATCTGTGCCAGTTGGGTAAGAAAGGGAGATGATTCATAGCCCAGTCCAGTGGGACCAGTGAAAAGCTTGATTACACCTTGGTTCCAGGCTGTCTCGTGGAGCAAGTACCTTGGCATTTGTGGGTTCCAAAAAGACTGTACTAAGTACTCGTAGTTCGAGATTTACCTTGGGTACTGGCTCTTATGAGAACACACAGGTGTTAGATCAGTTGTGGACAGGATCTTTTCTGTTCATTACCCCAGGGGGATAAAAGATATGGATTCCACTTTAATATGTGACTTGTAGCTCCAAAGAAATCAGATGGAGATGGCTATCTTATGGCAGCTGGTTAAATGGCAGCTATCTAAATACAAATAAAGGGGACACTACAATTCCCAGGGCTACGAGAAAGTTAACAGAGGGAGAGTTCTAGTGCATTAAAATGTCATCCTTTTTGTTTTGTTTTGTTTTTTTGTTTTTTTAAAGATTTATTTATTTATTTGAAAGAGGGAGAGACCACGAACAGGGGGAGGGACAGAGGGAGAAAGAGACTCCCTGCTGAGCGGGGAGCCAGACAAGGGGCTCCATCTCACAACCCTGAGATCAAAAATAAGTCATCCTTATACAATAGCTGCTCCACACATATATTATGGTACAAACCAGTTGGTAATAAAATTTCGACTGGGTTCATTACGCTAAGTTTATAAATCAAGCTTCTGGGCTTAAGCAACAGAGACACTCTTTGTTCTGGGAGGCTGCAAACTGGAAGGTACTTGATAAGAAAGTGCTAGAAAGAGTCCAGCTGTTAGCTATTATCATGCTTCTTTTGAACCTATTATTTAAGACATGTATAGTTACAAAGAGAGTATATGAGGAGATTAAAAACCATGGTTACGTTAACTTAAACCTATCTCAGGGGAACTGCACTCACTTTTCTTTCCGTGCATGCTTCCTGCAGCTTCTCTGCTTCATCTGGCAGGCAGCCTGCCTTTGGAATCCGTACTGCCTCAAGTCACTTTCAGCAGTGTAGGAGGATAGGAGTCATTAAGACAGAATAGATGCTAGGGGCAAGACAGCTAATAATCCACTTGAATGCCAGTCAAGAATATGTGCGGCAGGTGAAACATCCTTACACATAAATATTTTGCTGGAGGTATATAGATAACTACTGTTTCAGAGGGATGTTAATTATCTTTAATAAAATTAAATCTGAAGTCTTCCACCCATATGGAAATCATCTGAGCTTAGAAAAACATATTTGAATACCAACGAGGTGGTACAGAGTATTATATTACAAGGTTTCTTAATTCCCATTTCATTTTTCTAACCACTACTGTAGGCAAAGATAACTATTTCAAGAACTTTTAAGCCAGGTTTGCAAAACTCTGTGTGGCAACCAGGGCAGATCCTCTGAAGGGCCAGCCTCTCATTGGGCAGAGTTTTCTGAGGTAACAAGCCACACTTCTCCCTCCTTCTCTAACAAAAAGCCAAGAGGTACAAATTCCTACTTACGCAACAGGAAAATGACTGATTTGTTCAACTCTTCACCTCACCACATTTAGTCTTGTGCTGCAGTCAAGCCACAGTCTTTCCTTCACCCATGGGAGGTGCTGAGTGTTGGTGGGATGGCTCAGCTTTTGGGGATTCGCTTTCCATATTAGACTACAGCCTGCTGGGCCAGCCATGGAGGGATGGCTCCAGCCTCCTCACGCTCTCTTCTAAAGAATGAACACCTAGAGTTCAGGTAGGTGCCTACGAGCTGCTATTTGTGGGGAATACTTGACTGATTTTCAGTCACAAGTTAGTTCATACAGCACTTCCTTATTTGTGCATATCCAAAAGTGTTCCTTGTGACTGGTAAAGAAGAGAAGCACGTGACTTTCAGAGCATACCATGTAGTATGTGTCTCCTTCTAGGGCAGAGCAGTAGCCAATTTACATGGATGCTTATTTCATGAGGGACTGATGGTTGTAGTTGGGTGGCTTTATTAATACATGGGAAAGGGGGGGAAATGGGGGTGGGACCGGATGTTTTTTCCAGTCTCTTCTGTGATTCATTTAGAATCAGAGAAATAAAGAGATGACAAATTTATCTTTAAAAAAAAAATGTGATCCCTATTTATTCTTTCCCCTTCACCACCCAGAAATACAGTTACATTGTATCACTGAAGTGAGGGCGAGTCTTAGGATTTCTTTTCTTTGGGTCTTCAATGGAGTTTTTACAGTATAGTCTTCCTAGATTATATTTTGCATTCTTTCACATATTTGTGTGTGTGAAGATTACGCTGGGTCAGTAATCAATCATGGTCAACTTACTTAACCTCTCTGTGCCTCAGTTTCCTCAGCTGTAAAATAGAGATAATATCTCTACTTTATAGAATTATTGTGAAGATTAAACGAATTAATATATGTAAAAAGCTCCTTAGATGAGTACTTGGTATACAGCATAGTGTATATTATTATTATTATCATTATCATCATTATCATTATTTTTATTTTTATATTATCATCAAGGCTTCCTGGGTCTTTATCACTTACTTACAGCTTTCCTAGGCATGGGGTAGGGAAGGGGTGAAGCAGGAACACTGAAGTTTAGGAAACATTGTAACCTTTTAAAATCTTATCATCTAATACATACAAAAATGACATATTTTGCACTTCAGGGAACAATATGCTACAATATGTAAATGGGATCAAATGCTGATTTTAGGTGTTGGAGTAATTGAATGAATGAGATTTCATTTCATGCACCTCAGGGAGAAGGCTGAAATGGAGCTGGGCTGAAGAACAGGTAGGATTGAGATAGCTGGAGAAAAGTGAGGGGGCATTCCAGATGAGAACAATGTGCATGAAAGTAGAGGGGCCAGAAAGAGCATGAGATGGTCTTGGAGCAGTGGAGAGACAGAGCTGGCAAGGCAGGTGAGTGGAAGGAAATAAGACTGCATAGAATGGAGCTGTATTATGGAAGTTCTAGAAAGTTCTATCTACTTAGAGGATTCTTCACCTGTTAGGAATGGAAACAGCAGAACTCAAAGTTTCTGAGATAATATTTCCATGGTTTGGGGTTGGAGGCTGAGTCCACAGAGACTAATGAGGAGGTTGCTGCCCCGGCTGCGTTAGTGTGAGCAGATTGGGACTAAGCTGGGGCGTAGCAGAGGGATGAAGAAAAAAGAAAAAGATTGAAGTCACATTTCAAGAAAAAATTAGTAGGAGAGTTAGCAAGACCTATTTTGTCAACTGACTAGATTAAAAAAATTGAAGTAATGGGTAAATCAAAGATTATCACAAATGTTACATCTGTGGGTCTGAGAACTAGAGACCGCACAGAAAAACTTGAGAACCAATTAGGGAGAGAAGCAAAGGAAGAATTTGGGGTTGTATACATTGAGTTTCAGTGATAGTGTGACCTCCAATAATGATAGCTAACATTTATTATTTACTATGTGCCAGGGGCTATATGTTTTATACATAAAACTCATGTAATCCTCATGGAAACTGAGTTAGGTACTATTATTATTCCCACTTCATGAAGGATGAGGGGCTAAATATAACCCCAAAATGATATAGTTAAACTTAAACCTGAACCATCCGATTTCAGCACTTATGCCAGATCACCACTTTGCTTAGATACTCTTAGGAAGTCAAACTCTGATAAGAAGCAAAGACTGAGATGAACAGGTGGGAGTCATCCATGCAGGGGTGTTCATTGCAGTTATAGGAATGATGACCTTCCTGAGGGAGAAAGCATGCAGATAGGAGAGCAGATGACCAAAAATGAATCCTGGGGGATGCCCCCATGAGAAGTCAACCACGGGGAATGGTGCAGAGCCCCAGGCAGGGTGCATAGATCAGAGAATAGGCTGTAGGCTTGGCCCTGAAAGAATTGGGTTAGGGATAGGGCTGGAGAGGGAAATCAGGGTTAAGAAGAGAAAACTTCATCAGAGACCTGAGGGGGAAGTGACCAAGTTTTGTCAGGGAAATGAGGAAGAAAGAACAGGATGGTCAAATGAAGGGTTTGTATTTCTTTGCTCCTTTTCCCAAAGTAAGAGAGAACTATTCCTCAGGAAGCTAGAGGATAGAGGGAGAATGTGGTGTGGAAAATGCAAGGAATAGGGGCACCTGGGTGGCTCAGTGGGTTAAGCGGCTGCCTTGGGCTCAGGTCATGATCCCAGGGTCCTGGGATCGAGCCCCATATCGGGCTCTCAGCTCAGCGGGGAGCCTGCTTCTCCCTCTCCCACTCCCCCTGCTTGTGTTCCCTCTCTCACTGTCTCTCTGTCAAATAAATAAAATCTTTAAAAAAAAATGCAAGGAACACATGTGGGGAAGGAAAGATCCTGTAGGCGTCATAAAAGGGGAGAATCAATAGCTTTTACTTCAGCGGTGAGGAGAGGGCTATTGGATTGTCAGGTCTCAGGGTTGGAAATGGGCTTTAAAATCTGGTCACTTATCTGGCCCTTGAGATAGATGCATTGCACTGAGGAGGACAAACTTGAATATGCATTTCCCCCCTGAATTTACTTGTTTAGGAAAGAGATACATATGACATCTCCACTTGTATGTCTTGTAGGCATCTCTTAAGTCCAAAATAACCTCTCATTTCTCACCCTTGCATCTGGTCCTTACATCACACCTTGCATCTAATAGTGTCCCCTTCCATCCTTCTAATTGTTGTGGCTAAAAACCTTGGCTTCATCCTTAACTTCTCTGTTTCTCTCACATATGACATCTAATTCAGCAGCAAGTCTTGTGTGATCTGTCTTTGAGATTTATCAATAATCTGCTAATTTCTCACTATCTCCACTCATGCTACCCTACTCTAAGCCACTCATAAGTTTGCCTGGACTAGTGTGGTGCCCCTGCCCCCAACCTCACCTCCTTACAGTCTACCTTCTCATTGAAGCAAGGGTAGTTCTTTAACAACAGCAATTTTATCATGACACTCTGATGTCTAGAAACTTGCAATGGATTTTCATCTGTCTCAGAATAAAATCCAAAGTCCTTGCCGTGGCCTACAAGGTCATCACCTACTATGTCTCCCCAAGCTACCATTGCTCCAGCTTCGCTGGCATTCTTGAACAAGCCAAGGATGTTTTTGTATCATGGCCTTTGCATATGCTTTTCCCTATGCTTCGATTCATTCATTCAACAAGTGTTTCTGGAGTGCCTCCTATGAGCCAGGCACTATTCTAGACAGGTGGGATACATTAGTAAACATGGCGGACAGAGAATCCTGCTTTTGCTGTGCTTCTATTTCCAGCATGTCTGCATCTCTCGCTCCCTCTGCTCAACTGTCACATGATCAGAGAGGCCTTCCCTGACCACCTGGCCTAAGATAGCAATCCCTTCCTACCATCTCATTATTCCATATTCCTTTATCCGGGTTTATTTTCCTTAATGACACCTGTTACCATCTGACTTATGTCATTATTTCTTTGTCTATTACCTGTCTCTCCCAGTAGGATGCAAGCTCCTTGGCAGGGACTCACATCCTTGGCTTTAGTCTTTGCTGTAGTTTTAGAATAGGGCCTAGCACAAAAACAGTGTTTTCAGATATTTGCTGAATAATTAATGCATATGATTGGTGAGAACTTTTATTTTAGAAACTCATCTTTTCAATTCTGGGAAGATTTCTTGAAAAAAATTTTTTAAATTTCTTACTCTACATTTTTCCCCATTTTCCCTTTTACAAACTGCTATTATAATGTCAGATTTTGGACCTCCTCAACAACTGCTTTTATTGTATTTTATTTCTTTTTATGGATTTTTTCTTTTTGATCTAACTTCCAAGAGGTGGCTTCAGCTTTATTTTCTAACGCCTATATGGCATTTTTAAGATGCTGCTATAATATTTTTAGTTGCTAAGAGTTCTTTCGTGTTGTCCCATTGTTCCTATTATATAGGTATAATCATTTTTACTTACAAGCTGGACTGAATAGGGTCATGCAGAAATCAACTTCATTCTTTCCCGTCTAGATCCCATTTCTGGATGCAATCTTGGTACCCAAACTTTTTCAGTTACTTGTAGATAGGGAAAAAAATGTCCTTGGTTACTTTTAGTCACAAGAACAGCCTCCAGTTGGTAGTTTTTAAAGTTCTCATGTAGTATAAAACTCAGATCCAGTTTCTTTTTCCTTTCCTTCTGCCCCCACTGCCCTGCAACTGTGCCCAGTTGGAGACAGACACATACTTGACTTCTCTACTTGCTTGTTTTACCTTGTCCATCTACTTTTCCCTGTTTTGTAGGTGCTGCTTCTGATCGTTCCAGGGCCAGGCTCAGAAGGAGAGGGGATTAATGAAAAAGACTTTTTGTGGCTTGTGTAGACTGTAATCTGATGACTTCCTCTGAGGTGGCAGGTGCGCAATTGCTGGCTTTTCCCCTTGAGGGATGTTTTGGAGGTGTGCCCACTGAGGACCTCTGACAGCAGCTCCCCTGGTGTGGGTGGGGCTGTACATCAATAGGCACCATGATCCTACCCTCAGCACCTGGACTTCTGACAATCCACCTGCGGGTCACATTTCCCCTCTAGGCAATACTCTGAGGTAGGAGCGAACATGACCCCAGGTGGACTCCCTCTCATCTGTCCAACTTGGCCACAAGGAAACTCAGATGTTTTTGCCCTACTGTGGGCAGAAATGTAGTTTGTTCCTAATGCACCCACCTCTTGTCATTCTGCTATTAAACCAGCAATTCTAGCTGTAATCTCTCACCATTGTGTGTCCCCAGGCAGGAATTAGATAATGGCCTTTCTGTTTCACAGAGTCCAAGGAACATTTGTCAAGATCTCCAAATGTTCCCTGGAAGCTCTTTTCACTCGGCTTGAGTAATGGAAAGTATATTCTTTCCTCTCTCCCAAAAGGCGGGTTCAAGGTATCGTTGTGTAGGTCACAGCATGTACAAAGGATGGGAGAATTAAGGGGTGTAGGCATTAATTTTTTTTCCAGCCAGAGGAAGAAATGAGACTTCCTGATAATGTAGCTCTGTAAGCTGCTGAACCCATGATACCTTGGGCAGCAGAAATGTCTCAGCTCGGCCCCAAAGACGACTTGCATCCCTGACACATCACTTTAGTCCTGAGATCTGTATCTCTTAACCACAGTGTTCTAGAATAGTTGAAACATATGCCTCTGGCTCTCACAGAGACAGGAAATAATATTAAATATTATGACGGATAATCAGTATTTATAGATTTTGAAGGGCCATTAAATAAGAGTTGTTATGATCATAGGTCTCAGACAGACCTGGGTTTTGAGTTTTAGCTCTGCCATCTATTAGCATGTGACCTCAGGCAAGTCATTAAACATCTTAGCATTTTGACTGCCAAAAAATGTTAATAGTAACACTTGTTTCTATTGTCTGTGTGCTGCATTGCCTGATGGTAACTTGGCACCACCAATATTATTCCTATCTAAGGCTGGAAACTACCAGAATATCTGGAACTTCCCAGAATCTCCTTTCCTACATGGTTCTGGGTTGGAATTTGTGAGTGACTTTTAGTTTGTGACTTGCGCAAGACTTGGAAGGCAAAAGTGAAGGGCGACCATTGTTTCTGGGATAATAGTTGCTTAGGCTCATTAGGGCTTCACCGGACACAGAGGCTCACAGCATTCTGTAGCTACTGCAGGATTCTGGGACGTGCCCCATGAGCTGAGTCTCTCCATCCACACTCTAGGACTTCAGACTGAACACATCAGTGACTCTCCACTCCTCTGGCTGCCACCTTCTAGACCTTTACTCCACCAACTCCTCTCATATCTATGTAAGCCATCATTTCTATATGAAGCCCTTTATTCCTATACTATTTACAGTGGCCCTGTTTCCCTAATGAAACCATTCTGATCCAGGATATACAGTCCTAAGACATGTAATGAGTACTCAATAAATATTAGATGAAAATAATAATAATCAGAAAAGGTATTGTTCACAATAAATTGGAGACTAATTAGTAATGTTAAACTGCATGAGTTCCACTGTTTAGGAAAAGCAAAGATGAGGAGTGGTACAAAATGGTACAAAAGGAGACCATTCTTAACACCTAATACCAGGAACTGCTCACATTTCTATAATGTTTGCCAATTCACAAAGTGTTTGCACACATTTCACTGCATTTGGCTGAGGTGAAGCATGTACTGGAAATGGACCCTTGCTTTCTTAACAATAAAAGCCCATGATCAAGAGAACATCACAATTCAAAGAAGAAAGTGGCTTATATTGTAAAGAGAACATTTATTTGAAACATGATTTGTTCCACTGAGTGTTCTTTCATCAGGAGAGAATGGAGTTGCCCTCTGGCTCGTGTGCCCTCCAGGGTTATGGGGTGAGCCTTGGATCCCAAGGAAGAAGTAACAAACCCTAACGGCTGTCCATATAGTGGAAAGTTTAGCTTTCCAATCAATTTACTGAACAAACCCTTTATGACATGGACGCTTGTTATTGTGCTCTATGGTATTCATGTATAAATGGTAGCAGCCAGTTTATAAATGATTGTAATGGGAATTAATTTTAGGGAGTCAATATTTTTTTTTCTCTTCTTGGTTCACTAGTACTGACAATTTTTTTTTTTAATGTGAGTTTGATTTACCTATAGATAAAAAGGCAAGTCCTAGGCCAGTTCCTCAGGTCCAGTGTCTTTTTCTTTTGCTCCTCTCTAAGATAGGGGTTCCTGTGCTCCTCTCTAGCTCCAATTCCCACACTTTGCCTGTGAAATTCATAAGCAGAATGTCCTGCTGGCCCCTGCATCTGGCTTTCCTGTCTGCCTGGCACCAACACAGGCAGAATCTCCGGAAGCACAAGGCTGTGGGTGGCCTGATGCAGGAGCAAAGCGAACCACGACATGGTAAGGTAGAGCAGACAGTCTAGGGAAGGGACAGGGCACCATGAGATCCAGGTCCGGTGTTTTGTCTCTAGGCATTCTGAACCAGAACTCAGGGCACCAGGGCTGACAGGTACCCTCCTTCACTCTTGAAGGTTTGGGGACTCACGCTCTAATAGCTATATTGAGACTGGCTCCCCATGGGAACAGAGATATTTTCGCCTCTGGCTCCAAATGCATGTTTTTGTTTGTTTGTTTTGTTTAGTTAGTAGGAACATGCTTACAGTGATGCATTTGTCCGTGTCCCACTTCAGGGAAGGATCGTTGCGGCTGTTACTGTCTGTGCCCTGTGCTGTTACCTCTGCTGCAGGGAACCACCTTCCCCAAGGCTGTGCCCTTCCTAAGGCCCAGCACAGGACAGGGCTGACAGGCCCTTTCAGTTGTGGACTCCGCATGGGGTTAGCTGAAGTTGTTGTCAGGCCTGCCTTGAAGCCTGACTTCTTCTACGCCATCCTGCTGCTGTGCGCTCCCTTTCACAAGTGTTGGTCCTAAGAGGCCTCACTAATAAACATTCAGCACATTCAACTTCAGCTTGGGGTCTGTTTCCCACAGAGCCCAACCTGCAACAGACTCTGTTCTCCCTATCACCAATATTTGTTGACATCTCTATTTTGCAGTTGTCTCCTCTGCCATTCTCTCTGACCTCACCAATTTATATCAGTTTTATTCATTTACTGTCATTTTATAGCATTTTTAGAGGGAATGGAGATACATGCATATGTATAACCCACCAGAGTTAAACTGCAGAGAACATAATTTATTCAGCCATTTAAAGCAGAGAGGGTATTTCCAGAGTATTCAGTGTTGAGGCAGATTTATTGTACTAACAGCCCCACGTTTTCTTTCCTCCTTTACAATTTGTCTTTGTAACTCCTCCCATCAAGGGATTGAGTCTATTTCCCTACGTCCTGAATCCAGGCTGCCCTTTTGGCTTGTTTTGGCCAATGGAATGCAGCAGAAGTGATGGTATGCTGTTTCTAAACCTAATCCTCAAAAGACCTTGCACACTTTGCTCTCCTGCTTGGTACCTTCCTCTCCCATGAGAATAATCCAGGCTGGCCTGTTGGAAGGTGAAGGAGCAGTGAGAGTTGTCCTAGCGGAGGTCATCTGAGACCAGCCAGCTTCTAAAGTCCCCATCAGTTGACCACAAATACTTGAGCAAGCTCAGTGAGGTCAGCCAAGCTCAACTTAGACTCCTAGCACTGGCTAGCTGACCCACAGATTCATGAGCAATATAAATGGTTATTGTTTCAAGCCACCACATTTGGGGGGGGGGATGTTTGTTATACAGCATTATTGTGGTAATAGATGACTGGCACAAAGTGGCTTACAGAATCCTTGGGAAGGCAGAAGAAGTAAATTCTAGGGCCACATCACAGAATAGACTCACTAATGCCAGGAGTTGTCGAACCAGGAAATTCCTGGCTAAGTTAATAAACCACTGCTGTAAACCCTGGCTCCGGAACTCTGTCACTGCTGCGGTGATCAGGCAGCTGCTGCTGGAGCTGCCCGATCAGAACCACGCTCCTGCCACTCCAGCCATGACTTACACCATCACAACAGGTTCCTGTGCTTTGCCTTTCTCCCACCTAATTCAGTTTATGCAAGTGCTTCTCATCAGCAAAGTGTAAGTTATACCTGACATTCAGCTGCGAAGGGGCCTAGTGTCAAAGGGACTTTCAACTTTCTAATTTCCGTAGTACGTGAGAAGGTTGGAGTGGATTTGCAGTGTCAGCCTCAGTATCTGCCACAGCTCTGATGAACTTAAACGAGCATGATTCCTAAACCTTATTCTGTAAGTTGTGCTCAGTGATATTGGAACCATTTCTTTAAACTCATATGTGCAGTATTTTACAATTGGGTATATCATTCTCTGTAGGGTCGAACATTATTAATTCAATTACCGGAAGTTGAGAGACTGAAGGATGAACAACATAGTACTAAGATTTTATGAACTCATTGTTCCAGCAAAACCCAAATGAATAAGTTTTAAAGGGAACCAACAATGATAAGTCACTAAGGAGAGGAAAACTGATTTGTGTTTTGAAAGATTCTTACTCCCTTTTTGATATCTGATATAACATTACTAATAGAACAGTGATTTCAGAAGGAATAGTAACAGGCATTTGGTCTTGACCTTAAGTTCTTAAGGTGCCTATACACTATGTGATAAAAGAATATTTCAAAATTTATTTTGGTGTAGGGTATGGATTTAGAAGGTTCTTAGGAAGACAGTGTCCTCTGACCTGACCTTAAGACATGACGTCTGATTTTAAGTGGTCAGAGAATTAATGCTTCCCAATCTACAGAGTTAGAAATTCTAGAAAAACCTGTGTCCCTGTGGATACTTTGATACAGATGGTGATTTAAGACAATAATCACTGAAGAAAAGGGAAGGCAATTTTTAGATCACAGAATCATCAACAGTGAAGGCATTAAAGTGAAAAGAATTTTGTGCCTTCGTATTTTGTTCCCTGTGTCTTGTTCAGCAGAGGCACAACATATTATTATGGTATGTGAGGCTTGCAGTGGCTTATGCCTCACTAAGAATCACTTTCTTTATTCAGTCATGGCCTCATAAGGTTAGGTGTCCCTCGAGCTCACCAAAAAAAAAAAAAAAAAGTACATGTTGTCAAGAGAACCTGGAGTCCCTCCCAAAGGTGCCCCATTGATTCAAAAGCCAGACACTTCTTTGTCAACAAAGGCATCCCATGGCGAAAAGTCTGGAGGATAAATTGCTCCTGGCTCATTGGTGAGTCTTAATCACACACCCTGTTTATTTGATTCTTAGTGACACTAATGTGAAGTATAAGCAATTTTGCTTCTGAGACAGAATCCATTGATTTAATTTTGTCATTTTTCTTTTCAGTTGTGCAATCAGAAATTCATTCATGCGAGGAAAAAGCAGTTAAAACTGATGGAAAAATGCCAAAGAAAGCGGCTGTCAGACTGATTGCTTTTTGGCAGAGACTGAGATCAAGATTTACCAAGGAAAGCCCATGTAAATATGACCCAAGAGGAAGTGACAGAGCTCAAGAGCATTACTAAGCCTCGAAACTGGAATTTCAGTTACCTTGCAAGGTATCTGAGAAAAAAAATTACATATATGCAAACACAGTGTGGATGAATCACTGCGCTGATGGAATGGTGGTTACTAAAACAACATTACTCTGATTTCTGAAGCAACGAGAGAAAAAAGACAACAGAGAGCAAGTAACTTACCTTTTTGGGACCCAATCTTGAGCAAATGTTAGTTCTGCCCTGGATTCAGCTACCTAGGGCAGAACAAAAGGGAAAGTGAAAGGTCCTCTAGATCAGGTGTTTCCCAGGATGTAACTTAAAAGCAGCTGTCTTACCTGTCTGTTCTTTAGTCTCCAGTCTTGGCTCAAACTTTCTGGCACTGGATTTAAAAGCATCTTCAGAATACCTGAGTGCTCACTTTTAGCCCCTTCCTTGAATCATTCTTTCTATCCTTTCCTGAGCTCTTTGTGTATGCGTCTGTTCCCTCATTTGACTGTAATCAGATTGGAAGGCAGGCGCTGTGTCTTACTCATCTTTGTATTTTCTTTCCTCAACCCTTTTGTATAACAGTGTTCTGCTTATATGTAATACATTTTTGTTTGTAAAATAAAAATATGGTTAGAGGCACATACAGATTCAACACAAACATAAATTCGAATACAAGTACAAATTCTCCAATGTTTCAATTGCTGCCAAGAAAATGATGGGAGATTGTTAGATTTGTGAAGTGATTGACTTCCTGTTTTTAATAGAATAGGTACCATATTTATATTTTAAGTGCAAATAAAAGTTGTTTTTAAAGGATTTTGATATGCCTTTGTCTCTAAAAGAAGCAACAGACTTATTGCAATATATGCAAATCAAAGTGAATCTAGAAAGGGTTAATGGACTGATTTTATGTAAAGAGAACAGCCATAGTAACTACCAATACCTTAAAGTTTCCATGTATTTATAAGTAAGTTGAATGAAATGTTCTTCATCTTCATAGCTGCTGCTAATAGAGTTAGACTCATGAGTGAGGGAACAAGTGCCTGTGAATGATGCTATTATATAACATCATTTTTTCTTTCTTTGTCTTTCTTTTATCCCAACTGATGGTATACTATACACATGTCTATAGTTTGCTTTTTTTTTTTTTTTTAACTCCTTCCATGTTAGCTCATTAAAAAATGCTTCTTTCTTTTTAAGGGTTGGATGGGTGGAAGTTAACAAGTTACAGTCTCTCACTTCCAATTTTACCTTTTGGGCTCTGCAGACCCTTTGGACCCTGCTAACTAACTAACACTAGAGACCAGAATGCTCGCTTTCACTCACTATTTGCTCTCAGCAGCACCTTAATGATGACCTTTTCTTCCATGGCAGCAGCTGGTCGCCAACTTTTCCTTTTCTTCCTTCCTTCCTTCTTTTCTTCCTTCCTTCCTTTCTCTTTTCTTTCTTCCTTTTTCTTTCTTTCTCTTTCCTTCCTTCCTTCCTTCCTTCCTTCCTTCCTTCCTTCCTTCCTTCCTTCCCTCCTTCCTTCCTTCCTTCCTTCCTTTCTCCCTGTCATTCCCAGAGGCAGCCTCACTTTGTTCCCTAAGAAGGGCAGTGACCCTTCTCAGAGGTCTGGCCAACTCCCTGAAGCTTCTAGGGTAAGCCTCTGTGTTCCAGTAACATCAACATTTTCCTCTGCTCTTCTAACCTCAGGGGTATGAGCTGCTTTCTGGAATTACTATCCTCAGTTTCTCCTTTTAGTTTTTCTAAGTTCTCCAATAACTCATTAACCAACAGTTTATAGTAAGCTTTCTTTCTTGAAATGCCTCTAGTAGTTTCTGTTTTCCCAGCCAGACCCTGATGGATGTAATATTTGACACCTGAAGTGGGTCTGACCCAGCTGGATCTGCTGGGTTGGAAGTCCCAAGGAGCAGAGCAGCCTGCACTGTCACCTGGACCTGCTGCATAGCCTGTTCTTGCTCTGGGCCCTGGAGCAACCATAATATATTTAACTAGGATGGACATTTAAATTGTTTCCAATTTTTGTTACTCTAAACAATGCAGTAAACAACCTTAAATATTTTTCACATATGGGCAAGTATATTTGTAAGATAAAGTTATAAAAGTAGAATCGCTGGGTCAAAAGGATTGCCAAATTGTCCTTCATAGAGGTGGTACTAATTTAATCTCTCACAGGTAATAAAGAGAAATCTAATTGCATGAGAAATAGAGAAATCAACAAAGGGAAGAGGGAGGCAGGTATGACACCCTTGTCCTAGTAAGAGAGCCTTGGTCGGTGGAAGAGAGAAGCACGTCTAGAATAGAAGGTCATAGATTGACACAGAATGAAACCTATCACTTGAGGATTACTTTCTGGCTCAGACTCCAAGGAATTCCCTTTGGAGAGAAGGAAGGCTAAAATACAAATGGAAAAGCCCTCTAAGACACTTTGATACTCACTTAATAGAGGGTAACACAAAAATGGGAGAGAGGTGCCTTGTCACAGATCACCAGCAGGGTGGGGCAGTCTGAGGAGGCTTCATGCTGTGCCCAGTGGAGACTCAGTACTCAGCAAATGTGGCTGTGGTGGCCAGCAGCAAGAGTGACACATACAGACGTGTGGCTATTGGAATTTGAGGCAGTGTTGCCCAGCATACCATATGTGCTAGCTGTAAGCACATGTGAAACACCTCCTAGGGACTCCCCAAAACTCTTGGGTGGAACACTGCAGGTACTGGGTCTGTTTCCTGTGGTAGTAGAGAGCGTAAAGGCTGGTAAAACACAGGCTACAAACTCTCATTTACTAAGGTTGTCCCTTTTTTTTCATTTCCACGTCTTTGCCTCATTAGCTTGAGTGGGCTTTCATTTAAAAATAACAAAATAAAGTACTCTTCTTCGAATCCTTATAACCCATCTCAGCAAACCCAGGTTATGACTCAGTTATTTTTACCCTCTGCTGTTCTTGTCATTTATTCCCTGCTCAGTAGAGCTCTACTGCAGTTATCATGGCCCTTGTTTAGCAGACAGGCTACGTTCTACATGCTTGCTTTTGCTGATTTCACCTCAGCATTATGTGGTAACAAAATTGTGTATACAACCAGAGTTGTGTTTTTCCTACTCTGTAAGATCTGGGCTGTTTTCCTGCAAAGGACCTTTGTTTTATGTTCCACCGTGTCTTGTTTGTGCCATTCTTAATTTACACGACAGAGATGCTGTCATCACCAATTAACATTTATCAAGGGCCCCCTGGATGCATGGCCACATAGGGGCTAATTTAATATTCTCTTTGTTTCAGATATCAGGTGCCTCCTTCAAATGAATTTTTAAGTATCTCCGTGATGATGAAGAAGAACAGAGACATCAATTAGGATTCAGGAACACAAGGCTTTGCAGAAAATGCTTAGGGCATCAAGGACTGCTATTAATATTTGAAAGTTTAAAAGAGGGCATACTTTTCTTCAGTCAACAAATGACAAAAGTAAAGGCACTGTTTTCATTGTTCCTGAAAGAAGCCTGGCAGCATTCCATTCAGACATCTGCCCTTTGATGGTCCCGTTTTCCTCTTTACTTATTTCAGTCCTTCTAATCTTCAAGGCTGAGTCTGAATATTTCTTCCTGAGGCTTCTTCTAATCATCTCTGCCCTTAAGGACAACTCCCTCCTCCAACTCCTATAGCCCTTATTATTATACCTATCATTTGAAAATTTAGTACATGAAACATTATACTATTATTGAATAAATAGATGTTCATTCTCTGCGAGTATATTAGACAACTGTCTGGACAATTTCTTTCTTTCCCATTCTCAGAGTCAGCACAGTGTTCTGTCAATGGTAGAATCTGGAGAAATAGTTATTGATGATGATGGCAACAGTCTATTAAAATCAGATGGAATTTTATTTTTTAAAATGAGTGAGAGGAGAGACAACGCTGAAGCTTTGGAAGTTGACACAAGCATCATTCACGTTTTCTAACATAAGAGCTCTATGTGCATGGTTTTTGGTGGGGGCGGGGTAGTGGGAGAACTGGGCGCAAGAACATCACTGGACGTAAGCAGTTTCTCTTTCAAGAGTTACTAAAAAAATGTTTTTGGCCTGCCTAAGCAATATTTATTTTTTGCCGACCCTTTTGATGTGCCAGTGAGTAGTGTAACATGGCTGTCAGAAGAACGGGTATTCAGGAGAATAGACCTGAACATTTTCATATCAGAAAAAGAAACATTTCGGTTTCGTCACAGATCTGGAATTAAGAACACACCTTCATGTTTTATGACGTCACGAACTCGGCCCAGCGAGGCCGGCGACACACGAATCCCACCAGCCGGTAGACCCATTGTCACACAAAACCCGCAATACCCGGAGCGGCGGAGCTCTCCCCAGGACGAAGCTCCCGCTGGAGGGCCCCACCCACCCCGGTTCCGGGAGCCTTATTGGCCAGTCTTCCGCCCGCCATTTCTGTTAGTCCCCGGGATTTGTCACGGGAGGCGGGCGTCTCTCTTTCGGGCACTGATTGGTCGGATCTTAACGACCACAAGAAGTTCTCCGAGTCTCTATTGGTTCTTAGGCCTCAGAGTGGGCGGGGAAAGGCCGAGCGACGGCGCTCAAGGAGGAAAGCCCGGAGTGCGCCGGCGCGTAGTCGGGGACGCCAGGCCGAGGATTTTGCTAGGGAACCGACTGTTGTCGCCCCGCCCCCTCGGGGCTTTTTGTCCCGTTAACTGTCGGAGTGGCGGGGGCTCCAGCACCGGGCGACATGCCGGTGCGCTTCAAGGTGAGGCCGTGGTCTCCGGATCTGAAGGCTGCTGGGGGAAGTCGTGGTGGGGCGGGTGCGGGGCGCGGGGGCCTCGCTGGCTTTCTGCGCGGCGCTCCTGGGCCCCGCAGAGCCTGCCAGCTCCCGAGCTTGCCAGTCACGATCCTGGAGGATGCTTGGCTCCTCCACCTAGCTCCCTCTCCGCTCACACACACTTCCAAGTTGCAGTGTGGGAGCGTTGGATGGTGTTGAGAGAGACTGATTTTGGAGGACACGGGAGTGGAGATGGAAGGAGGGCACTTTGTAATGAGATCTCAAGTGGCTTCAGATTGGGACACCTGTGGCCCCATCTCACAGCTTATCCTTTAACCCCCGCCCCCTGCCTACCCTTTAAAACTTTAAAGTGCCGGTGTCTTTTAAAGGATTGAGAAATGGGACCTTGACAATGTAAAGATAGGGTGTAAGAAATACACATTGTTCATAGTTGTGCATAAGTTTCAGGTAGGTGGTAGCTGTCAGGCACCCACCAGTGTAACAATTGGCCACAGCATTTCGCAAACCCTGTTTTATTCTTTTAACTTAAGGGCTTGTATCCAGAATGGGAGGGGAATTTTTCTTTGGTTGACTTTCCAAAATTTTGAAAGGTACAAGGCATCATACTCAATTGAGAACTTAATTAGGATAATTATATGATGAGGATTTGGATTGTCGCCTGTTATCAGACAAGAGCCCAGGCTTTGGACTCAGACACCCAGCAAAAAGGTGACTGCTCAGAGCCTCAGATTCCTGCTAGCATCTGCCTCAGGTGGTTGTGAGGATTAAAGGATAGAATACGTGTGAACTGCTTAGCACTGGGCTGGATAAACGGTAGCTGTTATCAAGGAGTTCTTCTGTGTTTACCAATCTCAAGACTTTCAACTCTGTAGTGGTTCAGAAATTATTTTTACTGATGTCTTCTTTAAAGCAACGTTCATTAATTGCATTGTACTCAAATTGTCTTTTGTATTACAGGGGCTGAGTGAATACCAGAGAAACTTTCTGTGGAAAAAGTCCTATTTGTCAGAGTCCTATAATCCCTCAGTGGGGAGAAGGTACCCATGGGCTGGACTTAGATCAGATCAATTAGGTAAGTTGAACAAACTAATAGTCATGATAGCTTAAATAAACCTTGGGGTTAAGTTTGCAAAATGCTTAAAAATTGTGAAGCTTTGTTCAGTTGGCCAGGTTGCCTTACCCATTCGTTTAACAAATATTTATTGAGGGCTTCCTATAGGCCACGACTATTCCCAGCTTCTAGGGAGATAGCCTTGAATCAGACAAAGACTCTAACTGTAGGGAAAAGCAGTAAACAAGTAACTCAGTAAATAAACCAGGCGATTTCAGGTTGTTATAGGGTAGCCTATAGATAACTTGGGGGGGGGGCTGCATTGGAGGGAATACACTTTAGCTTCAGTGGTCAAAAAAGGCCTTTCTGAGGAGATGATATTTGAGCTGACACGTGAAAGCTGAGAGCAGACAAACCTGGGGAGGTGTACTCCCAAGGTCTTGAGAAAGGGAAACTTAGATTAAGTAGCTTGCCAAAACTTCATAGTAAGTGGCAAAACCATGATTTGAAATCAAGTCTTTTTTAGTGGAAAGCCTATGAGTTTGGAGGCTGTATTTTTGTCATCACACGTGTTTCCTCCTGGTATCCCAGGGAAGTCAGAGCCCTGGGCAAAGGTTTCCCAGAGCATGGTAAACGGGAAAATAAACAGACTGACTTTATTCTACCTGCCTGTTTCATTCTCCCTTGCTAGAATATAAGATCTCTAAGCAAGGGCTCTATCTTCCTGCCTAGTAGATGACACACAGCCTTGACACACTCTAGTCCTTATTAAAACTAGTGTTTGCATAAATGAAGAAAAGTGACTTTGAATGCACATTAGCTGCATGACCTTGGGCAAATTTGGCCTGTTTTGCCAAGTGGGGTTTAGGAAGCCCATTGCACAAGATTGCTGGGAGGGATTAAATGAGATATTGCCTGTTAAGGGCCAGATGCATATATGCAGATGAGAGCTTGGGGCCCCACATCTGAGAGTGCTTGAAGTGTGATATATATATGTCCCCCAAATATTAGATATTTGAAACCAGGAGAAAAAAAGACATAATGGGAAATAATCATCATTTTCCTAAGCCTAGGAAATTAGTAAAATGAGAAGAGTGTTTCCAGGATTAGATTTGGAGAACAAAAAGAAGAGTGGGCTAGAGTGGGTGGCTCTGGGTTCCTCTGAAGCATCAGGATCCTTTACCCAGAGCCTGACTTCAAACACTGGATGTCCCTGCTTCTTGGACAAGGTGGTGCTCAGAATCCTCCAAATGACTCAAAATTCTACAAATTTGAGGCTCCATTAGAGTAATCCAAAGTAAATCTTAAAGTGTAGATATCCCACTGATGGGCTATTATGACACTGGGGAATTGGTTAACCAGATTGTTGCCCCCATAACATTTTAGCTTAGATCAGCAAATTTGGAGTGTGGTACATTATGAAGGCAGGAACGGTCTAGGGGAGGTATGTTAATGGGGAATATTAAGTAAAGGGGAAGGGCAGAGTGAGAACTCCAGGATGTTCAGAAAGGGAGGTGGGAGACCAGCAAGGAATAACAACAGTTTTACCTAGGATCGGCTGGACGTTCTGTTAATGTAGTGTATTTTTTCCCCTTAGTGTATTTTTGCTGATGCTGCAAGAGAAGGGCAGACCATTTGAGAATCTTCCCCTTTCATTTTGCTATTCTACCAGAAGCCTCTCTCTGTGTTAAAGCAGAGGGAAGTCTAGGGCAATGGTCTTCAAACTTTTTTGCTTTCATATCCCTTAAGAGAGTTTAGAAAGTCTTTATATCCTTTCATATTTTTAAGTAGATTTTTAATGTTTTTAATCATAAGTGTAACAAATAGTTTCAAAGGATATGATTTCTGGCATATTGAATATTGTGCATATGTTTTACATATGTTTTGTTAAAACTTTGGAGCTGCCAGTGTAGCTCATTCAATTTTTGGTAAATGTTCATCATATAATTGGTAAAGTCAGTCCTCATTGGCAAACTAATCAGGCAAATTAGAATTCTTTTCTTTGAGGGGCGCTTGAGTGGCTCAGTTGGTTAAGCGACTGCCTTCAGCTAAGGTCATGATCCTGGAGTCCTGGGATCGAGCCCCGCCTTGGGCTCCCTGCTCAGTGGGGAGTCTGCTTCTCCTTCTGACCCTCTCCCCTCTCATGCTCTCTCTCACTCTCTCTCCCAAATAAATAAATAAAATCTTTAAAAAAAAAAGAATTATTTTCTTTGAGAAAAAAGTCTAACTTTGTTTTTCAATTCCTATAAATGTGTTAACATATGTTAATATCTATTCATTTCACGTGACAACCCTTACTCCTGAATTTTAATTCTAAGATAGGTAGGTGGGAAAGGTGTGGACCTGGATGAAATAAGGCACTGTTTCTTTGTTATTTGTAGTCTCTGCCTTCTTTGCTTTGCTGTCAGATATTCTCAGTAGTTACACTTCCTTAAATTGTCTCTTTGTTTATCCTCCACACCTAGGAGAATTTTTTGTTCCTTGGGGCTGGCTGAGAGGTGTGTCTTTTGCAACGTGGGAAAGGGTGGGATGGGAATGAAGACTGAAGATGGCAGGTGCAGCTCTCAGGCAGACCAATGTTGGGAAACAGTGCATATAGAGTTAGGATCTGCAAAATGATTCCTTAAGTGGCCCATTTCTGCTTATCCCCCAGAATGTCTCCATTTGCCTCCAGACACATGCATGCACCCAGTTTGAAGGCCACTAGACTAGGGAAGTGTTGTAAGAGTGGGGACCCTGGGTTCAATGGCCAAAACATCTGTCACAGAGGCTAAAGAACTGTGGGTTTTTATGTCATGCCAGATTTTTGGTTCACCTTCCCTCTCCTTCCCTCTAGTCTTACTCTTTCTTCCCCACCCTGCACAGCCTTCTATTTAAAGAATGGCCCCAAACTAGGACAGTATCTCGGTGGCTGTCATTCCAAAGAGCTCCTCTTACTTGGGTAGAAGGTTAAGTTTTTTGGACATTTGCTTGCCAGACAGAAATATAGAGAACTAGTATCTTAGCTTCTGTTAAAAGGGTTCATTCTCTTTAATTCTCAGGAAATCAAGGCAAATGTAGAACCAAGATCCAGCATAATGACATCTCATCCCTTCTCTTCTTGGTCTACTGTGCATAAGAGAAGCTTTGTGAAAAGTTCCAAATTTTGACAATACTAGGGCCCATTGTTCTGTTAAGTAGCACAGGAAAGTAATTGAAACGGAGGCAACACGTCCTGCGTCGCTTGGCAGGCCTGTCACGTTGCGATTCTGGTGACTTATGTTAGGATGACTCGAACACTGTGATCCCAATTTTTAATTTTTTCCATGTCAAACTTTCAGTACTTTTTTTTAAAAGCAAAGTTAAAGATTTTATGTTGACAAACTATACCTATTTTTTTCTGTATCCTGCAACTTGAAGGACATTGTATCTCACCTGAATTTTCAATTCCATTTTTTCTCTCATAAATGTTATGAAAAATTGTCTTTGTAACCTTATACTTCAGTAGCTGCAATTTTTTTACACTATATTTTGTAGGAATCACAAGAGAGCCAAGTTTTATTTCAAAAAGAAGAGTCCCTTATCATGACGCACAGATTTCAAAATCTCTTGAGTGGAATGGAGCGATCTCAGAGAACAATGTGGTTGTATCCCCAAAACCTGAAGCCCCAGAAATAACAGAATCACAGGAGGCAGAACAAAAAGATGATGTTAACCAAGAAAATGTTCTTGCACTAGAAGCCTCCAGGGTTCCCAAAAGAACCAGATCTCACTCTACAGACTCCAGAGCTGAAGGGGCTTCAGATATTGTGGAAAATGATGCGGATATAATAGCAGACCATATACCAGTTAATGAAAATGAGGACCTGCAGCATTCTACCAAGCTGCATTCAGAAAATGTAGATAACGGGGTAGGTATATTCACTGTATTTCTTTTGGAAAGCATAGCATTCTTTGTAAATTTCATCATCATTTCAGTAATACTACATTTTGTGCCTAAAAATTTTCCATTGTTGTTTTCTTATCTAATGTCTTATAGAATAGTTTCGGAGACTGTTGACTTTAGCTTTTGGGAATTCTATTCTTAAGAGTTGCCATTTTGTACTGGTTATACTAAGATATCTCTTCATTGGATGGACAGCCTGCCTCTGGATTTTATTCATCTTGTATCAGCACCACAGTCCTAAGGGAGAGATCAAATTGAGACAGAGAGGGAGAGTAGTAGGCCATTACCTCTGGCAGGGCTGGTGAGCTGACTTCTACCTAGGCCCTTTTCAATTTCTTATTGTGTCAACAAACAGAATCACAATTGACAAAATGCAAAAGGCAAGGCAGTTCTGGCTGGATCTCAAAGATCTTGGAGTTCTGCTCTCTTATGTCACACCTGGCCAGTGGAAGGTCTCTGCAAGCACATAAGCTTAGGCTGCAGGGACCTGTGCAGACATCTCTCTGCCTCGCATGTTTTTCTTCAGTCCACTGCTTCTGCATTTCTTGTCCACCAGAACCACGGAGAGGCATTCAGAAGTGAAGAATCCGTGGCTTGTTGCGAAAACCAAGGGGGCACGGTAGAATCAAGGAAGGTGATATGTAAGTGGTGGGCAGGGGAAGGGTGTCCCAGAAGCAATGTGTGGATAAGGTGAGGTGCTGCTGTTTCTTGGTAATAGATCTAATTATGAGTAATTGGTAGGAAGGCACTGAAAGATGCTGTCTTTTTCTGGAATACACAGAAATGAAGAAATAAAATTCCTTGACAGTATTAAGATAAGAAATTTTAAATGGTTGGACAGTTTAAAAGGGAGATTATCACCAATTGAAAAAAGTTTGCTGTACTACAATGTGCATGTAGATAACAATACTGTATACTTAAAAATTTGTTAAGAGGGTGGATTTCATGTTACATGTATTTTTTGTTGTTGTTCTTGTTTTTGTTGTTTTTTTACCCAAGTACAAGAAGTTTGAATAGCAACTTTTAATGACTCTGGGTGGGATTTTTCTTTCCCTAACAGTTGGATAGAGTTCTTCGGAAGAGAGCAGGATTGACTGTTGTTCCTTCACGTGATATCTTGAGGAATTCTGAATATCAAAGGCAGTTTGTTTGGAAGACCCCTAAAGAAACTGCTCCAGTTTTTGCAGCCAATCAGGTAGTTTAATGGATGTAATACATTTTTAAGTATTATCGTCTGATCTAGTGATGCAGATTTACACAGAACTAAGAGCTAAATTAGGTACTTAAGTAGGCCTGGAGGTAGGTTTTAGAAAAGTAAAAATGAGATTTTTGCTAAAATCATTCTATTACTTATGATTTATAGTAGTAATGTGATACTGTCCTAGGCTACTGATGATCATTGTTGCCAGATCCATGACATACACTAAATATGAGACAGGGTAATGAAACTTGATGCCTGGTAAGTTTCTGCATGCTGAGTTTTTTTTATTTAATAAAAAAATTTTTAAATTGGTTTTAATCTATAACATTGTGTTCATTGACTAATACGTTGCATGTTTTCTGTCTTGCAAGAAAGGCATAACTGCTTTGAATATTTTAATAAATACAAAATACGTTAAAAGTAGCACAAGATACATAAGCTTGTTTTTATATCAAATGAGCAGTAATAGGAATTGTCAGTTTAACTATATTTATAAAATTCAGAAGCTATGATAACTAAATGTGATACTAGATTTCAGTGTACCCGTACACAGTTTTTGGTACCGGACAACCATTACTAATAAATACTCTGTTGTTTTACTACCATCATCATCTAGACAGTTCTTAGGCTCTTAACTCTCATTTTTGTTCTTAACCATACTTCTAGGCCCAGGTAAGGAAATACCTCATTTAGAATATCTGCAGAGGCCCATGATAGCTTAGACTTTTCTTTCTCACGATCTTGGCATTTTTCTTTATAAACAAACATTCCCCTTCATACACCCTCACATTCATTTTCTCTTCTATGTCAACATTCACTTGTAACCTATATACCCCTGAGGACTGAGAGGGTAGATTCAACAAGACAATAATATTAGTCATCTTACACTAAGATAATAATACCCGTGATCCTATAAATTGTGGCGGCTTTGGGCTTGCTTACTTGTTACTCAGTTTTGTAAAAAACTGAAATTTGTATAACATTTTAGGAACATATAAAATAGCATAAGTGATGTTTGTACTCTTTGTGAATCTAGTCAATAGGAACAGTACTTCTTTTGCTGGCTCACAAGTGTCCTTGAATAGTAAGTGTACCTACAAAATTACTTACTGCCTGAAAATTATAATTGTTCAGTTTTTGTAGAGCATTTCACCTTTCAACCTTTAAAGCTGATTCAAATCAAAGCCCCACTGACCGCTTTTACGTATTTCAGTGGAAACATTGTGTAGAAATGCTCTTTTTATAGGCCCCAAAATACAGTATAAAATAAATTGCTGGTGATACCTTCACTAGTAGTTTTATTGCTTTCATCAGTGAAGGTTTCAAATAATTTTGGGGGGAAGCAAATGCTCTTTGTTAATTCAAAGCATATCAATTTCAGGGTCTGTGGATTGAAGAGCCATGTGATGGAAACTTTCAATGCTTGTTGATAGGGAACCTCTAAAGCTATTCAGTTCTATTTTATCAAACACCTGTTTTCTGAAAGGATGTCTTGTATTAATATGTAAAGGAGTCTGAACAATTTTTGGCAGAAAAGTCCTTGAGGTTATACTCAGGAAAAAGATACTCTGTTTGGAATTTGATCTGTATGAAGATGCACTAGTCAGCATTGTAAAGCAGTAATATAGCTAATTTGCGCTCCATATCTTTTCCTTTTTCTTTCTTTTTAGACAGTGGTAATATACCATAAAATAGAAACCATATTATAAAATACTAAAGATAAGAAGAAACATTTAAAAATAAAAACATAGGGATGCCTGGGTGGCTTAGTCAGTTGGGTGTCTGCCTTTAGCTCAGGTCGTGATCCCAGAGCCCTGGGGTTGAGTCCTGCATCGGGCTCCTTGCTCAGAGAAGCCTGCTTCTCCCTCTGCCTGCCACTCTCCTTGCTTGTGCTCCCTCACTCACTCTCTCTCTCTGTCTCTCTGACAAGTAAATAAATACAATCTTAAAAAAATAAAAAATAAATAAAAATAAAAACATAATAATTACCTGATTTTTTTCCCCTTGCATTAAGCTAAAGATAGGCAAGCAAAGGAGAAAAACAGAACAAATGAACACATCAGACATTCAAAATGTTAATCTTCTCTTTTTGGAGGAAGAAAAAAAATTCATTTCAAGGAAGGAAAAAAACCTTTAGAGCTGACAACAGAATTGCCTTATAAAGTGAATGTCTATGTTCATATCATTAAAATATGCCTATTTTACATATCCCATTACCATACTGATGGGAGGGAGAGGTAGGAAACTTTGGGGAGAAAAGATATGGGTCATTTTTTTGGGGGGGGCTTAAGCATTATTTTTATTATAGTAACTTATTCAAAACATAGTAATGAGTGTAGAAAGTTGATCTTTGAATTTTTTCCCCAGCTTTATTGAGGTATAATTGATAACTAAAAATGATATATTTACAGTATACATGTAATGTTTTGATATGCATATACATTGTAAAATACCACAGTCATGCTAATTAACACATTTATCACATAGTTACCTTTTTGGATGTGTGTGTGTATGTGTCTTAAGATCTACCCTCTTAGGGGCGCCTGGGTGGCTCAGTTGGTTAAGCGACTGCCTTCGGCTCAGGTCATGATACTGGAGTCCCAGGATCGAGTCCCGCATCGGGCTCCCTGCTCGGCAGGGAGTCTGCTTCTCCCTCTGACTCTCCCCCCTCTCATGCTCTCTCTATCTCATTCTCTCTCAAATGAATAAATAAAATCTTTAAAAAAAAAAAAAAGATCTACCCTCTTAGCAAATTTCCAGTATATAATATAGTAGTAGTAACTGTAGTCACTGTGTTGTACCTTGGATCTCCAGAGCTTACTTTTTCTGCAGACTGGAGCCTTGTACCCTTTGACTATTTGTACCCTTTGTACCCTTTGACTGACTACCCTTTTTACCTAGATCCTGGTAACCATCACGCTGCTTTCTGTTTCTGAGTTCTACTTAACTTAGATTCCAATATAAGTGAGTTCTGCTGTATTTGTCTTTCTGTGCCTGGCTTATTTTACTTAGTGTATGTTCTCCAGGTTCATCCATTTTGTTGCAAATGACAGTGTTTTCTTCTTTTTTAAGGCCAAATGATATTCCTCTAATTGTATGTATCATTGTCTTTCTCCATTCATCTATTGGTGGACACTTAAGTTGATTCCACATCTTGACTATTGTGAATAATGCTGCAATGAACATGGGAATGCAGATATCTCTTTTGAGATACTGATTTCATTTCCTTTGGAAATGTACCCAGAAGTGGAATTGTTGGATTGTATGGTAGTTCTATTTTTAATTTTTTGAGGAACTTCCATATTGTTTTTCATAATGACTGTACTAACTTACATTCCTGCCAACAGTGTACAAGGGTTCCCTTTTGTCCACATCCTTGCCAATGCTCATTATCTTTTGTATTTTTGATAATAGCTCTTCGAACAGGTGTGAGGTGATATCTTGTTGTGGTTTTGATTTACATTTCCCTGATGATTAGTGATGTTGAGTACCTTTTCATATACCTTTTGGTCATCTATATGTCTTCTTTGGAAAAATGTCTGTTCAATTCCTCTATTTTTTGATCAGCTTGTTTGCTTTTCTACTGAGTTGTAGGAGTTCTTTATTATTTTGGATATTAACCCCTTACCAGATATATGATTTGCAAATATTTTCTCCCATTCCATATTGCCTTTTCGCTTTGTTGGTGCTTTCTTTTGCTGTACAAAAGCTTTTAAGTTTGATGTAGTCCCACTTGTTTATTTTTGCTTTTGTTGCCTTTGTTTTTGGTGTCAAATCCAAAAAATCATTGCCAACACCAGTGTCAGGGAGCTTACTGCCTAGGTTTTCTTCTAGGGGTTTTATAGTTTCAGTCCTTATGTTCACATCTTTGATCTATTTTGGGTTGACAGGGTCCAGTTTCATTCTTTTTCATGTGACTGTCCAGTTTTCCCAGCACCATTTATTGAAGTGATTATACTTTCCCAATTGTGTATTTTTGGCTCCTTTGTTGTAAATTAATTGACTATATATTCATAAGATTATTTTGGGGTTTTTCTATTCTGTTCCATTGATGTATATGTCTGTTTTTATGTCCCTTTGCCCATTTTTATTTTTATTTATTTTTAAAAAAATTTTTAAGATTTTATTCATTTCAGAGAGAGAGAGCAAACAAGGTGGGGGGAAGGACAGAGGGAGAGGGAGAGAGAGAATCCTTGAGCAGACTCCCTGTTGAATTGGAGCCCCATGCGGGGCTCAATCTCAGGACCCTGAGCTGAAACCAAGAGTCAGATGCTTAACCCGACTGAGCTACCCAGGGGCCCCTCCCTTGTGCATTTTTAAAATCAGGTGGTTTTCTTGCTATCGAATTGCTTGAGTTCCTTATATATTTTGAATATTAACCTATCAGATGTAGTGTTTGCAGATATTTTCTCCCATTCCATAGGTTGCCTCTTTGTTGATTGTTTCTTTGCTGTGTGGAAGCTTTTTAGTTTGATGCAGTCCATTTTGTCTTTGCTTTTGTTGTCCTTTGGATGTTAATTAGATATATGAAATGAAATTATAAAGTCATAATTTCACTTTTTTGTTATCCTATAATTCAACTTTATATGTGAAATTCTTAAAGCATTTGAAAAACTAATTTTTGTATATTTAACCAACAAAAATACTAAACTAAAGTAATTTTTGTTTTAAGGTTTTCCACAATAAAAGCAAATTTGTTCCACAATTCAAAGGTAACTCAATCATCCATGAAACTGAATACAGAAGAAATTTCAAGGGTTTATCTCCAGTGAAAGAACCAAAATTAAGAAATGATTTGAAAGAGAACGGAAATTTTGAAGCAGTATCTCCTGAAAAGAAGGTATTCATCAACTTTTAACTTTTTATTTTTATTTTTTTTTATTTTTTTAAGATTTTATTTATTTATTTGAGTGAGAGAGAATGAGAGACAGAGAGCGTGAGAGGGAGGAGGGTCAGAGGGAGAAGCCGACCCCCCGCTGAGCAGGGAGCCCGATGCGGGACTCGATCCCGGGACTCCAGGATCATGACCTGAGCCGAAGGCAGTCGCTTAACCAACTGAGCCACCCAGGCGCCCCATCAACTTTTAACTTTAAACAAAATAAAAAACTTAGGATTTTAGACTCTACACATTTTCTTTTACCAAACACTACCTGAGATTTTTGGTTTTAGCTAGTTTATTAATTCCTTTGTTTGTTCATTAAGTGTCACATATTCATTAAGCACTTAGTGGGAGCCAGGCACTAGGTAGGTACTGAGAATACAATGATAACCACACTAAGCCCCACACAGCTCTTGGGCTAGTGGGGAGACCGAGATGTAACTAAATAAATATAATACTGTGGCAAGTGCTTGGCAATACAGCAGTTAAATCTGTGATATCTAATAGCAAATGATTGGCCTTACAGTAATGTGAGTTATAGGGCTAACAGTAGAGATAGAAATATATACTTTAAATTAAATAATGGAAGTCAAACGCAAACACGCATACATTCATATATATATGTTTGTTTGTTTGTTTGTTTATTTATTTATAAGTAGGCTTCACGCCCAAGGTGGAGCCCAACTTAGGGCTTGAACTCAGGACCCTGAGATCAAGACCTGAGCCAAGATTGAGTCTGATGCTTAACCGACTGAGCCACCCAGGCACCCCTTTTTTATGTTATGTTATATTATGTTATCTCTTTCTTTATTTAAAATATACATACATGCATTTTAAAACCAAAGCTTCAGCATGCCAAATTATAGCTAGTCTAAATTATGTGATTTACCTTAGCATGTACAGGTACCTGCCTCTGAAACTACACCTTATTTAAGTTACAGTGTCACGTTAAAATTATTGTAAATTATAGGTAAGTGGAGTATAAGTCCTATTTTCAAATTTTCTGGAATGTTATTGCTAATACTTTATGGGTTCTAAAAATAGAAATTATATGACTAAAAGTAAATTGGCATCTATATATTTATTTCTGTATACACATATATACATATTTTTGGATCTGTGATATTAGGCAGAAAAAAAGGGTTAAGTTATTCAGTAAAGCAATGTGGTTGGTAACATACTCAGTGGAACCTTATATGTATTACTGTAACACCAAGGGCACCTGGGTGGCTCAGTTGGTTAAGCGTCTGACTCTTGATCTCAGCTCAGGTCTTGATCTCAGGGTCATGAGTTCAAGACCCATTGGGTTCCACACTGGGCGTGGAACCTACTTAATTACTGTAACACAATTAAATGTAAATTTAGAATATCAAAGGCAAATGTAAAAACACTGTTCAGTAGGTAGTAATGTCAAGTTTATTTATTTACATGTTTATTTGTTAATTAAAAGGTTTTTTTCCTAGCTAAGGATATAAAATTTCTTTGTTATAAAGTGAACTCAGTCCTGAGTTATACTTCAAAAAACCAGCCAGGTATACTAGTTTCAAAACTTGCTTGTTGATTGCTCGTGAATTCTAGGTTATCTTTTGTAGTTAAAACTTACTTCCATCAACAGAATTGTAATATGATATCCAATTATAGTTTATAACATTTATGTTTTCACTTTAATGTATGACATATTTTAAGCATAAAATGTTTAAATTATTTCCATTTTAGTATAATAAAACAGATGACCCTTTAAAATTAGAAGCAGAGATGGAATCAAAAGAGTCAAACCAGCCTAAAAAGAAGCTTACGACTTGGAGACATCAAAGGCTTGGGTACGTATTTTAGAGGAAAAATATCATGGTATTTAGATGTTCAACATGGTGAAATATTTACTCTCATTTCATTTCTGTTAGGAAGGTGAATTCTGAATATAGGGCAAAATTTCTGAGCCCAGCCCAGTATTTATATAAAGCCGGGGCTTGGACCCGTGTGAAGGAAAACATACCGGATCAGGTGAGTATACATAAGCTCAGTAAGCCCACATTTTCTTTGAGCCTGTATCTCAGTTTAATTTCACAGTGAGTTTCATTTAGTAATAGAGAATACAGTTTAAAGATGTGTGATACAATAGTAGCACTGAAAGTATCAGGAACTTAAAGTTATATGTTAGGATATAATTTATCAGTATGTTTACTTTTTTTATATCAAATAGCTCCTTTTTCAACTAGAGATTTTTATTATTCAAGTCTTTTAAGTTAAAAAGGCTTTTTACAATCCAATATTTCATTGTGTTACTACAACTCAGCTTATAGAATTAAAGCGTTGTAGTTTTCTTAATAATATCCGGACCTCCAGTCTCTCAACTGAAGATTAATTTTCAAGATTAGTTTGTCTGACAGTGGCATCTGCCGGCGGTGTGTACTGTGACTGTAAGCCTAAGGGAGGAGTGGTCTGTGCTGATAGAGGTTTGAGTTCTAGTGTTGGGATACCCCGACATATGGGAGAAATTCTGAGGATCCTAAAGAAAGATTGGAGGGAAAGGGTCATCTAGAATTGGGAAGCTTCTTACAGTCAAAAACAGTGGAGTTTCTGGTTGTAGTGCAGTTACCATCTTTTAAACCCCATCTTGATGGTTTCCTGCCTTTTCTGTGTGAATAAGCAAAAGTAAACAATTTAGACTTTAGTCAACACCCCCCCCATCATTGTGAAGAGAGAGATCATTTGGATGGGGAATGAATCTTTTATATAGCTCTGTACTTCAAGCCATGGCTAACAGTTGCATGCCATGAGAGCCTCTGGAGGAAGGCTTTGGCCCTTGGAGCGGCTGGCTCTTGGCACTGGCAGCCCCCGGGCCAATGTCCTAGGGAGAGTCCTGTGTTCTACGTGTTGTTTCAGGACATTACTTGATTCCTTCCACTGTGGCTGCCCCTCGTGCTCTCTCCTGCCCCACGTGAGCGTGGCTCAGCCGCACTACAGGCACAGTAAAAGGCCAATCTTGAAGCTGTCCCAAATATTGTTGGAGGCAAAATTCATGTATTCACCCTGCTGAAATAAAGTTAAAAATAAGAGCATCGGGAGCAAGCCTGATGAAGCAAAGGAATTGTGTCAGTGAAACTCCTGAGCAGTTTATGGCCATGCCAGACCTTGGCAAGGAGCTCTGAGCAGTCTCAAGGGGAATGAGGAAAGGCCGGGGGCGGAGGCAGGGTCCAGAGCGTGGCAATAGACGGCTAGTGTGGCCAGTTAATAGGTGTTAGCCACTGGCCTGTTATATTTAGGGGCTTCACTAGGTTGAACTCATGAGAGGCTCCTTGTTGTGGGAAGATTATCTCTTAGTCTCTGAGACATCTTTAAGATGAGCTGGTATTTAGGCGTCAGATCTAAAAATTTAATGGACTAGAGGATTGTTTTGTCTGGAGTCATGATAAGGTGATGATAGTCCTTATCCTGCCCTGATGGAAGAAAACATTTCTGTTGATGTTAATTTAAGACCTGTCTTTTCAAGGTTTCCTATTATAACATCTTGGTAACATGACTGTTTTAGGCTTTTCAAAAAAACTCATTGCTAATGGTGGTTGTTAGTGTTTAAATTAGTGCGATTGTTTGCCTTAACCTCTGTGGGCAAAATAATTCAAAAAGTGAGTTGGAACTAGAAAAGAATAAGAAGTTTTAGCTAAATTATATCACTGATGGTGATAGCTGTTTCAGTTGACCAGGTCATAGATATTTAATATGGGCCGTATTTTACTTAAATCTTAGATTTTATTTTTAACTTGAAGACATTTACTTATGTGGCTGCTTATGAGGTATCCAAATATAAGGTACTCGCTCATTTTCCCTCTCCTAACGTTTCATGAAGGAATATTATTCACACTCTTCAAATGCACTTGGACATCAGTGACTTTATCATCATTAGAATATTAGCTTTTTGAGTCCTGTTATAGTTTCTGGTCCATATGTCATACTCATTTTCTCCTATGGTGTTTGAAATATTAAACTTTTTGAATCTATTTATAGTCTAGTGCCTGGGTATTTTATCCTAAGACCCAACTATCAGTTCATATAACATTACAGTGGTTGGTTTTCTTTGCCCAGTGGCTGTATATGTGTTATGTCCATTATATAACCACTGGCACTACTGCTTTTTAAGATGCTCACTTAAAGGGTTGTTTTTAATAATAACCAGCAGTTGTGATTGTCTGGTTTCATCCTTAGAATAACTACTGAACCTGTGTTAAATTTCTTTTTTCTTGATTGTTAGGTAATCTTCTAATCATCCAAACTACATTAATTGAGATACTTTTTCCTAACGTGTCTTCCACAAATAGGACCTTATTTCAAGATAAAGTTCCACATTTGACAGACATGCTGTAATTTGACAGACATTGTAAGGATGGCTAGGCATAAGATGACTCATTTTGATGGAGATGACTTTTGGGGGGGAAAATTTTATTTTTTAATCTTTCAGTTTTTAAAATTTGAATTTCCTGTATATAAATTTTTAAATAACTTAGTTGAATTCTTATTTTGGGAAAAGAAATTCAGCAATGAAAACATTTTACTTCTTGCATTTATATCCTGTAATCTGATGGTGTTACTTGACTTGGAAAGGGATGTGTGTATTGTTTTAATTGAGTTTAATTGAGTTCATATCCTTTTTAGTGGCTCTGCTTGTTGGTTGTAGGGATCGTTCTTGATATTGAGTTCATACCATTAGGTTTTTTTCTTTTTCTAGTAGAACAACTTGCTTTAGGAAATATCAACTTTCTATTTTTCCATCCTAGTTTAGGATCATAGAAATCTAAAACTAGGTATTTGTAAGCCACTGTTACATTAGCACTAAGATTATTAATAAAGATTGTGATAAATTTAAAACATTGAGATTTGAATGTCATTAACAAATAGAACTGAATAAAGTTTTACAGAATTTCCCTAGGATCTCCTTTTTGAAAAAAAATATTGTTGACAAATAAAACCAGATCACTGGCACATGGAGGGATATTTACCCATCTTCTCATTCATCAGACAGTAGGTCCTCCCACCTGGATGGAATACAGCCTTCTCTGCTGTTCTTCCCTGCCCCCCCCAATACAGTGCAGGGCTGATGAACCCCCTTGTGAACCACTCCTTCAATTTATATCTCCTTTGTTTATTGCAGCGTAGACCATCCAGTATTATGATGATAATTTGTCATAGAGGAGGAGGTCTGCCTCCTCTATCGGACTATGAGCACACTGAGTGCTGTGGGGACTTTCTTGCTTATCTCTGGCTCCCAGACATCCAGCTCAGGCCTAGCACTTAGTCCACACTCAGGACACTGAGGATGTGCTGCATTTTCCTTCACACTGTGGAGTTTACAGGTTAATGGCGGAGAATGATGAGAGCCATTAATTCCAGTAGAATGAAATAAGTACTAACGGGGATATGCATGAAGAGAGATGAGAACGGAGGAGGAGGCTGTGCTAGAGTTTGAAGATTTGACCATGTAGATGATGGAGTAGCTGTGAGACATTTGAAACACGAGGGGATTTAATAGAAATAAACTCTGGATTATATCAAGGCACTTTATAACAAGGCCTCTGTGCATTCACAATGCCCTGGTGAGGGGGCGCCTGGCTGGCTCTGCTGGTAGAGCATGCGACTCTTGATCTTGGAGTCCTGGGAGTTCAAGTCCCACATTGCATATGGAGCCTACTTAAAACAAAAACAGCAAAACACCCTGGTTGGTATTTCAACAGATTCAAACTGTATGTCTCAGTTCCACCTGTTAAATGCAAAAACCACTACTAGGAATTTAAATTTTAGGAATGAACAGAAATGTTAGATGAACATGGCTCAATTTTTCTTGGCAGTGAAGAAAATATCTTGAATTATCCTTCAGGAATGTTTCAGGTTTGGTTCATTAGAACAGTAGGACCCTGCTAGGATTATATGGTTTCTTATGCCACCATGACAGATGTTGTCCTTTGCTTTGGCTAATTCCCTACAGATGTAAGACTTTCATCCCTTTGCATTCAGGAGTGTCTCCTTAAGGAACTGAGGATATGTTTCTCTAGTTGCTTTTGCAATGCCAAGTTTCATTATTTGCTTTTTTGCCTGTAAGTGAAAGACAATTTTAGCAGACAGTATCTGCATATCCTTTTAATGTTATTATCCCATCTTTATGATAGGAAAAATTGAGTTTTTGAAGAATAAATAAAGATGATTTTAAACAATTTTAAGCCGCAACTTAATTTTTTTACAAGGTGGAATTGAATTTAGGGAAGCCAGCAGGTGGCAGTATGGTGTATAAAATGAAAGGGTTTCAAAGAGTATAAAAGGCTCCTTTCCGTATGAAAAGATGTTATTTGCATATTAGGGAATTCAGATTACCTTATAATTCATCAGAATATTATTTTGTATTGTCACTTTGCTGAATATATCACAGTTTTTATTTAATACATTTTTTAAAAGTTGAGGTTTTGCTGATGCCAAGGGAACCTTGAGGAAGTTGGAGAAGGAAGCCTCATGATTCTCTCACTGGGGGCTTGTACGGTAGTAGAGCTGTTGTGGAAGCCAGGAAATAAAGCCAGGATAGGGTTTCTGGCATGACCTACTCTCACTACTCTTCCAGAGGTGGGCAAGTAGGAAAAATAATTAGGTTACCTGTTGTTGATAGCACTCCAGCCATGCAAGAATGTGGCTGGTGTTCAAGGTAATATTAAGATATCTTCCTCTGTGAATTAAATATTACTAAAAATAATTTTAAAATATTGATTGACAACTTTGTTATATATTTAGAAGGAAGGATAATAAGGTATTTCATTGATTCCCTTTAATATTCAACTATGGCATTAACCTGTCATTAAGTGTGTTTCTGTATTCCTCTCCTAGGCTTCTCTAAATGCCATGTGGTATGCGGAGGTTGGTTGCTTTTGAGTTTTTAAAAACTGTAATAATGCATAGAGTACTTGTATAATTTCATTTGAAATATGAAGTAGGTGTCAATATTTTTCTTAGCTGCTACAAATTCTTCTTCCTGCCTGCTGGCCTGAAATAAAATAACTGCATTGCGCTTTAGCTTGACTGTTTCAATTTCTGCTTAAAAATGCACATAGTCTGACGAATGTCTGTGGCTCTTTTTGCCTTCCTTTCTCCTTGTTCTCTGGCTGTATTTGTGCATCATCTTTGATAAGCTATGTCGTGATATTTGCAAAGGAGCACTTAAAATAATACACAATGTCTCAACTCTCCCGCGTAGGTTAAAGAACTCCGAGAGAAGGCTGAGTTTTATAGGAAACGAGTTCAAGGAACACATTTTTCTCGGGACCATCTGAATCAGATTCTGTCTGACAACAACTGCTGTTGGGATGTCTCCTCCACCACAAGCTCAGAAGGAACCATTAGTAGTAACATTAGAGCTCTAGATCTTGCTGGGTGAGCTATGTTCTTTGTGGATGGCACAAAAGTATGTTGTAGCTTAGGTAGATCATGGAATCTTATAGGAAATTGACATGACCATTCAAAATTTGTCTTCTGGTCAAATGGAGATACGCCAGCCATTTATTACATTTCATTATTTTTAGTGTATTCTCTGTGAAAAGTAAAGCTGTGTGTAAATAATCCATAGTGTAAATCTGGAAGACTGGACTTTATACTATATATATATATGTAATTTTTATAATATCTTTTAAGGGTAGGTTAGGAATGATTATGCAATAGATGGAAAGAACGTTAAAGAGTAAGAAGAAGAAAAGGTAGCGACAACAATGACACCTTAGAGAGTATAAGCTAGTGTACATCCTGTTACCATTCATTAACAGATTTCCGTGGCTAATAAGACACTTAGGCCCTGATTCTGTGGGACAATTCTCTGCTCTTTTGGGTTTTAAAGTGAACATTATTAAGAGAAATAGCACATTGATTTGTAGCAAATAAAATAGTCTTTAGTTGTTATGGTATATTAATAAAGTCATATAAGCCGAACTGAACTATAAGTTCTAATTATGACATCTGATTTTAAAAGTTCATCACAAAATCCATTCTTTAGGGGTGTCTGGAAAAGATTATCTAAAGTGTAAAATTTGAATCAATTTGCTTGATCCACAAGTATACTTGAGTTTGTGCATAAACCCTATCAATATTGAGTAAGTGAACAAGTTAGACCATGTGGAGTCCCCGTTTATGTGTGTAAATGCCAGTCGAGGACACACTCATGAGTGTTGTCAGCAATCGTATAGGCATGCATGTGTGAAGGTAGGAGTGAGAGGAGATACATATATTTTATTTTGGAGTATTTTAATAGAAAATCCAAATTGTAGCTTTAGTTTATTATACTGTGAAATGAACTCTTAATTAGATTTCTTTCTTTAGTATCTGGGCAAGGTAATATCTGTGGGAAACCTAGTTGTGAACACTGGAAGGGAATGACAGACTCTTTAAATTTAGCATAAACTAGAAATCTCAAACTCAAGTTTGAAACTGTTTTTGTTATGCAGAGATCCTACAAGCCATAAGACTTTGCAGAAATGTCCTTCTACAACCCTGGAAGAAAAAAGGCCTGTCTTGGAAGAGCAGCCGCAGAAAAATACCACAGAGAAATTGGGCATGTCAAATGCTCCCACCGTACCTGTTAGAAGGCGCCTGGCGTGGGATGAAGAGAACCCCAAGGAAGGCACGCAGAAACAGCCGAGAGAGGAGAGGGAGGAGGAGGAGGAGAAAACAGAAAAGGACAAGCAGGTTCATATGGGAGAGCTGGAGAAGTTGGAAGTACATGAAAAATCTAAGGCAGACAAGATAAAAGAAGGGTGAGAGTTTTAAATAGTTGGTATATGGAAGCATTATGCACACAGTTAATATTTTTTGTTTTGTCACTAAGTACAGTGGCTTACACTCTTAATTTTATGACAAATAGAGAACAGATGTTACTTTAATGTCACAAAGCAGGCATTTTTTTAATATGATTTATAATTTGTTTGACTCAGGTATTTGAGTCACCAGTAATTAATAGTTGAACGGTTGAATACTGTGAGCTACTGGGGGAGGAAGTAGTTAGGGTTATTTTCATTTATGTCCTGCTGGTTATGATTTGCCAGATTTGTAAATGTGTCTGGGAGAATGGCTTTCTTTATGACTTGAGGAAAATAGCTGATATTCTTTAATATCAAATGTTTTGCCAAGAAAGAAAGATAATATTTTGTAATATTAAAATAAGTGGTTTCTGCAGATAGCTAATTCTTGTTGGTTTATATGTTAATTGCTTTGGGGAGTGGTTCTTTACCACTGATAATGGTGCTTTTTGTTCATAATCCAAGTCCCTTCTCATTCCGTCATGAGTTTTGTGCCTAATAGGAAACTTAGGCCCTGATTTAATGGAAGAATTCTCTGCTTTATTGTTGCTGACTTGCAGTGATCTTCCCTCTTTTTCAATATTCAGTCACTCTTAACTGCATGTGGATTTGTTATTTTTTCAGAAACAAAATGGTCTTATCTTATAAATTGTATATTTATTATTGCACAGTAATGACAAAATATTTTTAATCTTATTTTCTGGAGGAAATGCTTCATAGTAGCTTGTTTGGACTTGTAGGTCAGATTCTTCTTCTGTATCTTCTGGAAAAGGAGGCCGGCTTCCTACTCCAAAGCTAAGAGAACTTGGTGGAATCCAAAGGACTCATCACGATCTCACCACTCCAGCTGTTGGTAATGGGCAGACACTGTAGTTCTTATTTTACCTGCTTTTTCTACATGAGAATTTAGTTTGAGACCTGTTGTCTTCTGCATTTTTCCAGGTGGTGCTGTTTTAGTGTCTCCATCTAAAGTGAGGCTCCCAGTCCCAGAGCAGAGGAAAAGAATGTCTTCTCAGGATGGCTTAGAAACTGCAAAGAATGATTTTAGGAAGGTAAATATTTATATTTTGGGAGAAAAAACATCTTTAGGAAGTGATTATTTTAGTCACATGTAACAAATGAATAATAGGTTCAGATCTTAGGAAATTCTGTATGTCGTATGTGAAGATGATGCTGTTAACCTGCTTTGAGTAAGGCAAAGGCATTGAATTGTTTTTTCTGACAGTAACATTCTATTTCTGCTGATACACTTTTTTTTTAAAAGATTTTATTTATTTATTTGAAAGAGAGAGAGAGAGCATGAGCAGGCGGGCAGAGGGAGAGGGACAAGCAGACTCCCCGCTGAGCAGGGAGCCCAATGTGGGGCTCAATCCTAGGACCTGGAGCTCATGACCTGAGCCGAAGGCAGACGCTTAACCGACTGAGCCACCCAGGTGCCCCTCTGCTGATATACTTTTAAATCTTGTCAATAGTGACTCAACAGGAAGCGAGAGAAGAAAAATAATACTTCTTATTGAGTATCTGCTGGGTGGCAGTGGTATTCCAGCTATGTTCCAGGCACTGTTTTAGCATTGGAGATACAGCAGTGAAAGAAGCAGGCAAAAATTCTGGCCCTTATTGAACTTCTATTCTAGTGGAGAAGAGAGACGATAAATAGGATAACCAGGTGCAATACATAGTGTTTTAGACAGTGGTAAGTAGTAAGGAGAAAAATAAAGCAGGGGAGGCCAATAGGAAGTAGCCAGGGAGGTTCTCACTGAGAGGGTGGCGTTTGAGCAGAATCTGAAGTGGGTGAGAGATTGATCCATGTGCATATGTAGGAAGGCATTCTGGGTAAAAAGAACAGCAAGTGCAAAGTCCCTGAGGTGATCAGGTACCCGATTCCTTGGGGACCAGCCAGAAAGCAAGAGAGGGAGAGTGTGGGCAGTGAGTTCGGAAGCATAGTGGGGAACTAAACTGTATAGGGCCTGATAGGTCATAGCAAAGACTTTGAATTATATTCTGAATGAAATGGGAAGCCTTTGGAGGGGCAGAGGAGTGATACGATTTGACTTAGGTTTTCCCGTGGTTACTCTAGCTGCTGTGTTGGGAACAGACAGTAGGGATGTGAGAGCAGGGGCATGAAGCCAGATAGGAGTCAATTACACTATCCAGGCAAGAAGTGATGGTCGTTTGGTTCATACTGGTAGCAGTGGAGGTCGTGTGATGAAGTCCGATTCTGGATATGCATTGAAGGTGTAGCCGACCAGATTTGCTGATGGTTAAGATATAGCATGGGAGAAAGACAAGAATCAAGGATGACTCAAGATTTTTGGCCTTTGCGTAAGGATGGAGTTGCCACTTAACTGAGATGGGGAAGACCGTGTAAGGAAACGGTTTGTCAGGGAAGACTAAGAGTTCTATTTTGGATACATTGCATTTGAGAAACTTACTAGACGTACAAGTAGCCATAGGCAGTTGCCTTTCCAAGTTTGGAGGGTGGGAGGGGAGGTTGGGCTGTAGCTGCAGATTTGAGTGTGTACCGTATCAACAGCACATGGTATGTGAGGTCTTGAGACTGGGGGGGATCGCCCGGGGAGTTGGTACAGATGGAGAGGTGTACGTGCAGACAGGTGTCAGCCGCAGTTTTTTCATACTGGGAAATGGAGGTGTACCCAGCAAAGAGGCTGATGAGGAATAGCTTGAGAGGCGGTGGGAAATCGGAGACTGTGGTACCTTGGAGGTGTCAAGGAGGAGGGAGTGTCGGGCACCTGCGTGGCTCAGTTGGTTGAGTTTCTGCCTTCGGCTCAGGTCATGATCCTGGGGTCCTGGGATCGAGCCCTGCATCGGGCTCCCTGCTCGGGGGGGAGCCTGCTTCTCCTTCTCCTCCCTGCTCGTGCTCGCTGTCACCATCTCTGTCTCTCTCTCTCAAATAAATAAATAAAATCTTAAAAAAAAAAAAGGAGGGAGTGTCAGTGCTACTGATGGATCAGTAAGGTCTAAGAACTGGTGATTGGATTTAACAACATGGGTTTTATCGGTGGCCCTGACAAAGGGCAGTTTTGGTGGTAGGGAGGGACAAAAGCCTAAATGCAAGTGAGTTCAAGAGAAATGAGAGGAGATCAGAGGCAGTCATCACAGACAATTCTTTTAAGAGTCTTTTCCATGAAGGGAAGCAGAATCACTGGTGGTAGTTGGGAGTGAGGTCAAGATGAAGGAGGTAACAGCACATTTATATGTTGACAAGAACAGTTTTTTTTTTTAAGATTATTTATTTGAGAGAGTGACAGAGAGTGCGAGCAGTGGGGAGGGGCAGAGAGAGAGAGGGAGAAGCAGACTCGGGGGCTCGATCCCAGGACCCTTAGATCATGACCTGAGCCAAAGGCAAACGCTTAACTGAGTGAACCACCCAGGCGCCCCAACAAGAACACTTTTTTTAAAAATTTTATTTTATTATGTTAATCCCCATACATTACATCATTAGTTTTTGATGTAGTGTTCCATGATTCATTGTTGCATATAACCCCCAGTGCTCCATTTAGTACGTGCCCTCCTTAATACCCATCACCAGGCTAACCCATCCCCCCTCCCCCTCCCCTCTAGAACCCTCAGGTTCTCAGAGTCCATAGTCTCTCGTGGTTCATCTCCCCCTCCGATTTCCCCCCGCTTCATGCTTCCCTTCCTACTGTCTTCTTCTTTTTCTTAACATATAATGTATTATGTTTCAGAGGTACAGATCTGTGATTCAACAGTCTTGCACAATTCACAGCGCTCACCATAGCACATACCCTCCCCAATGTCTATCACCCAGCCACCCCATCCCTCCCACCCCCACCACTCCGGCAACCCTCAGTTTGTTTCCAGAGATTAAGAATTCGTCATATCAGTGAGGTCATATGATACATGTCTTTCTCTGATTAACTTATTTCGCTCAGCATAATACCCTCCAGTTCCATCCACGTCGTTGCAAATGGCAAGATTTCGTTTTTTTTGATGGCTGCATAATCCAACAAGAACACTTTTTTTTTTTTTAAGATTTTTTATTTATTCATAAGAGACAGAGAGAGAGAGAGAGGCAGAGGGAGAAGCAGGCTCCCCGCTGAGCAGGGAGCCTGATGCGGGACTCGATCCCAGACACTTACCAACAAGAATACTTTTAAAGAGAGAAAACGCTGATGTAGCCCCAGCCACAGGCCCTTTACACCTGTGCCTTGAGTGCCCTGCACCACTCGAGATGTTGCACAGGGTCTGGGGAGGAGCGAGTAGAAGGGTTGATTTTAGGCACTCTGACAGTTCCTTCATTGTTACAGAGGAGGCAGAATACGTGAGCACTGGGGAGATGTGGTGGGGGCTTTGGGAAAGTCTCTTTGGATTGTTTCTTGGTGGCACATGAAGAAAGATCCTGGCTGAGAATGAGGCTGGGGAAGAAAAGGTTAGAGGTTTGAGTAAAGAAAAGAAGACATGAAATAGTCTTTTCAGAGAGTGGGAGAGGGATTGGGCCAGGGAAATGTGAGATAATGCAGGGTAACATAAAGGGCCCATTTTTGGCTAGTGGTCACAAATTTGATGTTGATGAGTTGTGTGTTTTTCTCCAGCATGTTTGGCTGCAGAGGTGCAGGATAAGTAGAGAGTTGGATTTAACTGGGGTTCATGTTTTGTCAAGGAGGAAGAGGAAATGAGAAGGGGGGTCAGGGAGTTAAGGTATATGCCGGGAAGTGACTATGATGATTGGCCTTGGAGACTGAGTTGGTTAGGGCAGAAAAATAGGACTTGAGAAGGTAAGGCACAGTGCAGAGGTCACAGGATCAGTGGAACGTCTTGGCAGACTTGTTGAAATTAGGGTACCCATGGGGATTAGTGTTTTTTTTTTTTTAAAGATTTTATTTATTTATTTGACAGAGAGAGACATAGTGAGAGAGGGAACACAAGCAGGGGGAGTGGGAGAGAGGGAGAAGCAGACTTCCTGCGGAGCAGGGAGCCCGATGTGGGGCTCGATCCCAGGACCCTGGGCCATGACCTGAGCTGAAGGCAGACGCTTAACGACTGAGCCACCCAGGCGCCCCTGGGGATTAGTTTTAAAGGTAGGAGGTGGTGGTCAGAAATTGGAAGTCTGGAAGCTTCTTGGAAGTCAAGGATGCTTCTTAGAAGAAATCCTAATTGGGTTGAGATACTGAGGAAGAGGAAAAGTTGATGAGGTAAAAAGGGTGGAGAAGAGAAGCATAGCATGTGTCAGTATTCTGTGGTGAGAAAGAATATAGGGTTCTTTTTTTTTAAATTTATTTCAGAGAGAGACAGAGAGTGTGCAAGCGATTGGGAGGGGCAGAGGAGAGGGAGAGAGAGAGTCTTAAGTAGACTCCTCACTGAGTGGTGGAGCCTGATGCAGGGCTTGATCTCATGACCCTGAGATCATGACCTGAGCCAAAATCGAGTCGTATGCTTAACAAACTGTACCATGCAGGGGCCCCGTAGAGTTCTAAGAAACAAAGGCAAGTATAGTGTGTGGCAGGGAGTAGGTCAAGATAAGTCTAGAAAAGATAGCAATATGGAAAATTTTTATCATTATCTTGAGAGCAATGGAAGCCATTGAAATATTTTAAAGACCTTTCTGGTTACAATGGAAGACAAGAGTAGACTGTGGTTACCCTTAGAAGGTCATGGGGGTAGTTGAAGTAGGACATGTTGATAGCTTGGACTGAGGAGGGTGGGCATGGACAGAAGTGGATGAAACTGAAGAATTGGGTAAGGGAAACAACATCAAGGCTTGGTGCTGGGTTGCATCATGGGGGGGCGGTGCAGTGAGAGACCATGAATGACTTCTAGGTTTCTACCTTGCCCAACAGGATTGATGGGGAATACCATGTACCGAGTAAGAGAGCTCTGGACAGAAACCACCTTTGGAGGGGGACATCAGGAATTTCACTTTCATTCACTCAATTCGATATGTAATGTGCTCTTACTATGTGTCAGGCACCGTTCTAGTATCTTGGGGATTCATTGGTAATCACGACAAAATCCCTGCCCTCATGGAGCTTACCTTTTCATTTTGAGAAATAGGTGATTTTTTAAAAAGATAATTTCAGCACAAATAAAATCACAAAGGACCTCTGAGATGTGGGTGAGGTTGCTTTACATTGGGCCGTCAGGACAGGCACCTCTGAGGAGGTGACATTTTAGCTAAGACCTGACTCATGAGGGATGTGTCCAGGCAGAGATTAGCGGAAACTGTTCTCCAGTTTGAAAGAGCAGTAAGTACAAGTGTGCAGCAGTGAGAGTTTTAAAGAGTGAGAAGACCAGTGTGACTGGGGCGAGGAGAGGGTAGGAAATGAGCTTTAGAAGGGAGGGTGGGTAAGGAGTGGGGATGTTATTCTGAGGCACTTGGAAGCCCTGGGAGGGTTTAAAGCTACACAGCAAACATCTGATTTACGTGATAAAATCATTCAGTGGAGAATGGGCTGTATGGGGAGTGGGATGGTGAGGCCATTGAGAAAGCTTTAGGCTCAAAAACAGATCACCAAGGCCATTAAATTAAACTTGGGAACCCCATATGTTACAAATATTCTAGAGATTTCATTCAGGCCTTTTTAGCAATTATGACAGATCTCAAATTCTATGTATATATGTAGAAAAAGAAAAAAATAAATCAAAAGAACAGTTTTCCTAAGTGATACCTGTAATTATAAAAAGGGAAGCAAGAGGAAGATTTGTGGTTTTATTTTAGATCTTGATTTAAAAAGAAATGTTTGTTGGATAAGACCCCAGGCCTTCTCTACTTTTAAGCAGTAAGTTCTTTCATTGCAGAAAACGATATCTCTGGGTCAGACAGCAGTGTTTTTAATATTGTGTTGATACACCCAAAGTCAGTGAGTAAAGGCCACATTTACAAGGAATAACTAGGAAAGTTTGGAACTGTGTTTGATTTTACTGGTTTGAATTCTCCTAATAAGTAAAATTATGCAAGGACTTTTAGGATAGTGATACATTATCATTGTGGAAAATAGAAGATACTGACCAACTAAACAAAATAAATGCTTTCCTCCCTACTGTTCAGGGCAGCCACTATTGAATGTTTGAGTTCTTTAGGTATATAGTGTATTTGGCTATTGTGCTGGAGATAAGGTTTCATAATCTGTTTTTTCTCACTTGGCAATGAATTGTGAACATATTTACATATCATTATATATCACTTAAAATTAAGTTTTAAAGGTGACATGATATGCAACCTATAGTTATACTGGTTGTTTATTGTTGAAAGCAATTTTTTGAAAACTAGATGCCTATTGTTATTTCTTAAGTTTTTGTTTTGAAAAAATGCTATAAAGAAATTGTCCTTTAGCTGCTTTTTTCTTCATATTATCTCTTTTTGTGTAAATACTCTCCAAGTGTAACTGTGTGATAAAAGAACACAAAGTTTTAAGGCTTTTGCTGTTTCTCCAGCTCCCTGGAAAGATTGTGCTCCCAACAATACTCTAGGAGAGTGCCAGTTTTTCCACATCCTTGTCAGCACTGGGTATTATAGTATGGCTTTTAAAAAAATTTTTAATCTTTTAATTTAGTAAGTGAAAAATTAGTATCTTGATGCTTTTATTTTGAAATTATTTGATTACTAGTGAGGTAAGATATTTCTGCTATTTGTAATTTATGTCTGTACAAATTGCTTATATATATCCTTTTTCCATTTTTAATTTATCTTTTTTTTTAATTTTTAAAATTTTATTATGTTATGTTAGTCACCTACAATACATCATTAGTTTTTGATGTGGTGATCCACGATCCATTGTTTTCGTATAACACCCAGTGCTCCATGCAGTACATGCCCTCCTTAATACCCCTCACCGGGCTAACCCATCCCCCCTCTCCCCTCCCCTCTAAAACCCTGTTTGTTTCTCAGAGTTGTTTGGTTCTCAGAGTTTATCTTTTACTACTTTAAAAGAAATATTTATGGAGCAATGATAATTCATTGTCAATATATAAGTTATATATTTTCCTCAAATTTGTGATTTAAAATTTTTTTAATGTTTGTATATTTTTATATAGCTAAATATGTTTACCAATATTGGTTGTTGGGCTTATAAAATCTTCCCCACACAGAGGTTACATAGATTTTACCCATAATTTCTCCTACTGCTTTTATGGTTATATTTTTTGTGTGTTTAAAGTTTTGATTTTTTATATATATTACAGACACATATCTGTATTTTTTTTTTTTGTCACTTAGAAAGAAAGTCACGCTATATCCCTCCTGACTTCTCCAGCTGCTGGTATAAAAACAGTTGATCCTCTGCCTTTGAGGGAAGATTCTGAAACCAATATCCCCAAATTTGCTGAGGTAACTCTTCCAGTTTCAAAAATTCCAGAATATCCAACAAACACACCTGGGCAGTCTCCTTCTCCACCCTGTGTTCCATCCTACTGGCATCCCTCCCGTCGAATTCAGGGCTCTCTGAGAGATCCAGAATTTCAGCATAATGGTAATTATTTTGGTTTTAATTTTTTGTCTTTTGAAATGAAAGTGTATACTGATGGGTACAAAGGCTTAAGTAAGTACTCTATGTTAATAAATTATGTACCTAGTATTTTAGTTAATGTAACAGGGGATTTCTTTAAATGGGAAAAGTCTCACTCATCTCTCTGGAACACTCAGCTGTGCTATAACCCCAGTTTACTTCTGTATAAGTGTGAGCTTCCTTCCTTCCTTCCTTCCAGATTTTATTTATTTGAGAGAGAGAGAATGAACAGTGGGGAGAAGGAGAGGGAGAAGCAGGCCCCCCGCTGAGCAGGGAGCCTGATGCGGGGCTCGATCCCAGGACCCTGGGATCATGACCCGAGCCGAAGGCAGACACTTAACGACTGAGCCACCCAGGCGCCCCAAGTGTGAGGTTTCTTTCAAGTTCTTTCCTATACACATAGAGGCAACCCACTAGATGCCAGCAGCGCCCCTTTCCCAGGTGTGACATCTAAAAATGTCTTTAGATATTGCTAAACGCTGCCTAGATGGAGAATTCAAGGTCATAAGTTATTTTCCTTTCGTTTTATTAGGCATTGTTGTGCTCTTTCCTAGCTTCCACTTTTGCTGTTGAGAAGTCTTGTGCTCTTCTCATTTTTGATCATTGTGTGTGGCTTCTTTTCCCCTGGCATCTTTGGGGACCTTCTCTTCACATTCAGTGCTCTGAACTTTTACCACGGGTCTCCGTTTTGCTGGTACTCAGTGGACTTTTTCAGCCGGGGGAGTTGGTTCCTCACTTTCTCAAATTAGTAATTCCTTCCCCTCCATTTTTTGTTTCCTCCTCTTCTGGCAGTCCTTGTTACTCCAAGGTTGGACATGATCTTACTTATCTTACCGTTCCTATTTTCCATCTCTGTCTTTTTATTTTAATTTGAAAGGGTTACTCATTTTTATTTTCTACCCCTTCTTCTGAGTTTAAAAATTTTTTTTGCTATATTTTTAATTTCTAAGAATTTTTTAACCCTGTATAGTATACTCCCTTATTCAGCATCCTGTTCTTATTTTATGGATGTCATTCTATCCTTTTGAAGAGATAAGTGGTATATAGAATTCCCCTGTTTTGAATATGGTACCCTTGCCCTCAGTTGAACCTGTGTCCTTCAGTCAGAGTCGCTGATAAATCTTGCGAGATGAAACCTCCATTCCTCTTTTGGGAGGAAGGGCAGTTAGCCAACTGTGCAAATTTAAAGAAGGATTTGGCAGCCTGTTCTGTAAACCAGTTTCCTGGTTCAGTCTTACCTTCACTCCAACTTTCAAGAGTACTTAGTACTCTTAAACCTGAGCCAGGAGAGGAGAAGAAATTGGTGGCTTCTTGGTTTCCTTCCTCTGCTGGCTTAGGATTCAGCTAAGATATGACGATAACACATGCACTGCTTTTCTGTTTGCTTTCCATTTTCCAAAATTTGGTTGCTGTTTCATTGTCTTTCATTTTCTTTGTCCTATGGGTTTATGTCATTCTTGATAAATGTGTGTAGTCCATCTACCATCTTTAAACAGCAGCCTACAGCATTCTTGAGACACCTGGATGGTGTAGTCAGTTAAATGTCCAACTCTTGGTCTCAGCTCAGGTCGTGATCTCAGGGTCATGGGATCGAGCCCCACGTCAGGCTCTGTGCTCAGCACGGAGTCTGCTTAAGACTCTCTCTCCCTTGGGGTGCCTGGGTGGCTCAGATGGTTAAGCGTCTACCTTCGGCTCAGGTCATGATCCCAGGGTCCTGGGATCGAGCTCCACATCGAGCCCCACATCGGGCTCCTGGCTCAGCGAGGAGCCTGCTTCTCCCTCTGCCTCTCTCCCTGCTCATGCTTTCTCTCTCTCTCTCTCTCTCTCTCTCTATCTCTGTGTCTCAAATGAATAAATAAAATCTTAAAAAAAAAAAAAAGAATCTCTCTCCCTCTCCCTCTGCCTCTCGACCCCCCAAAAAATAAATAAATCTTTAAAAACAGAAGCCAGGGGCGCCTGGGTGGCTCAGTCGGTTAAGCGGCTGCCTTTGGCTCAGGTCATGATCCCAGAGTCCTAGGATCAAGTCCCGCATCGGGCTCCTTGCTCAGCAGAGAGCCTGCTTCTCCCTCTGCCTGCCTGCCACTCCCCCTGCTTATGCTCTCTCTCTCTCACTCTCTCTCTGTCAAATAAATAAAATCTTTAAAAAAAGATAAAAATAAAAACAGAAGCCTACTGCCTTTCTTTAAAGTTAGTATAGATCAATATTGTCACTGCAAAGAATTCTAGAAATTTTCTATTGTTTGTTTACATATTTGCTAAGCACATTATAAATTAGTGAATGGTCTGTTGATAATAATTTCTATTCAAGTATAAAATTAATAAAATTTTTGACAGTCTACGTTCACTAAGGTTTTCCTGTAAATAAGATATACTGTTAGGTGGCTTCGAAGGATAATTTTTTTGCCTTTTTTTTTTTTTAAGTGGGAAAAGCAAAGATGAACAATTTCCAGTTGCCTCAGCATGAAGTCTTTAATGATGAAGGTATTTCAGTAGTAGAATAACATGATCAAAGTTATGAGGTTTTATTATATGGTAGTTTATAGTAGTATTATGATCTTAACATTGGATTAGCATTTTATAGTTTACAGAGCACTTCCACAGATATTATTTCATTAGATCTGGAAATCCTGTGAGGGGGGTAAAATTATCCCCATTTACAAATGAGTAAACTGGGACCTAAAATCTTGAAGAATTTTTTTAGGGCAAACAGATGATAAGAGAGATTATGCCTAGCATCGCACCTGAGATCGGTACTCTTTCTGTTTTTCCATCCTGGCTAGCTGGGGGCTTAGGAATTTGGTCTAGCATATCTGTTATTTTTTTCAAATATCTGTATATTGTCAATTTTCAGTTCTCAAAAAAATATGATTAGGGAAATGGACTTTTTTCTTGTGTAGCATTCTGACAAATTCATTTGCTTCTAATAGTGGCAGGAGGAATTTTGAATTCCTGATGTGAACAATCAAAATTATTATTTAATTCATCCTAAAATGTATGAAATTACTGAATTTATAAATTTTGGATATGAAAGTAACTTTGAATTAATACTTTATGTATTATAAGTTCATATACATTGAAGATTTTCTCTTTTAGCAAACTTGGGACTTTTTTCAGAATTCAGTGAGCTAGAAATAAAGTTATGTTTTAAAATGGAAACATCTGGACACTTTGAATCCAGTTGTGTTTTTTTAATGGAAGAACAGTGTTTACAAATAACCGTATAATAGATTTGCTTACTGAGAATGAGGAATTTCTGTAATAATGAAGGGTAGCATGTTAAAGTCAAACATTATTTCTACATTAAGTGATATTATTTTGGAAACGTGATGTAAGCACTATGTTAAGGTATAGCATTTTGTTTTTAAAATGCTTATAAAAGCTTTTTGCTGAGAATAGCTGTGCTTTTTAAAGTAGGACAAGACAGTATGATGATGAATTGTTTCCAAGTAGTACTGAAATCACAGGCCATGTGTTTTAGGTAATGACATTGTGGGATTTCAGGCAGGAAACAGAATGCTCATTTAACATTAAAGTGTTTGATTTCTAAGTATGGTAAACTTGGGAAATTATAGTGAACTATGCTGAAAATGTTAATATCTTATATTTTAATAATTTTTTCTGACAGTCAATATTGACATTACAAAGCTTGATGCTTTTAATTTTGTTAATGTTATAAAACATAGTATTTTTATTAGAGGTATTTTCTACACTGATTATAATTTTTTCATTGCAGATGAGGACAGATTATCTGAGATCTCTGCTCGCTCTGCAGCTTCTAGTCTCCGGGCTTTTCAAACTCTGGCACGAGCTCAGAAAAGGAAGGAGAATTTCTGGGGCAAAACATAATTAAATATCTATCTAGTTGAGTTGCTTCACAATCTAGGGCACCATTGGCATAATTTTTCTTTATTGCTTTACTGTGTTGAGATTTTTCAAGTGTTTGGATTTTTTTCCCCAACATTTCCTACTTAAAAAGAATTGGTTGACTTTTCAATAGCCATTTCAGTTTACTTGGAAAATTTTAACACAGGTTCATACAAATTCAACTTAAAGAATTCTTTTGACACCTATCCCAAAGTACAAAGACATAGATTTCTTCACATGTTGTAAGTTTTGTATCAAGGATAGCTGGTAGAATTGTGAATTTTACCTATCCACAGAATATTCTAAAAAATGAACAAAGTGAAGTAAAAATTAAGATCCAAGTGTGACGTATATATTCCTTGAAGATTGGTTATATGTATCTTTATGATTTGTAGATGTCATAAGATGAATTTGTTGTTCCTGTAACTTTTGCTGTAGCATTTCTTTTTATTTTAGTACCTTCTGTATGTGGTTGCAGTGTTAAAACAATTGTACTTTAAATTGAAAATACGAGCTGTATATATTTTTCTTATTTATGTAACAAAGTTTGCTGAGAGAATACGTATATTTTTGATCTTTGTGTGTATTTGTATAAGGACTTTGGCTTACATTTGAATAATGTCTCAATTTTGAAAAATTATTTGTATAATGGAGAGTTAAAACTTTGTAGACATTTTGAAATAAAAATTGATCAAGTATTTCAGTTCTGTTTGTTTGAAGTGTTTCAAGTTTTTGGCTTCTCCAGAAAGTTACTACATGGAATAAATAATTATCTTTTAGAAACATTTTACTCATAACAGGTTAACGAAATGTTCTACTTCTTTTGCAGCTGTCCAGATGCAACAAAACTTGAGTCCACAATAATTTTGTATGAATATAGGAAAAATACAGCATTTCCAAGGCAGACTTATTTTCAAAAGTTTAACACATACTTTTTGACTATTCTTTACTCATAGGACATGTTCTGTTTTCTTACTCTTTACTTCATCTTGCAAATCATAAATCTAATCTTCTGAAAAATGTGAATTTCATAAATATTACATGTGATGTTTACAAGAATACACAGAAGGTACTGAAGATAAAATATACAAAATATTCATGCCTGTTGGTTAGAGAACAAATGAAAAGTCTGTTTTAAAGTGCTTAATTTGGTCAAAAGTGCTTTTGCAAATCATTGATTCATAATTTATTAAAGATCTTATAAGGTTATAAATAATGGCATACAAATATTTGCTTACATCTCACTGACTTTAAAATAGTTTGTTGATAGAAGTTATTAAGGCCCTAAAGGTGGGAATAAAAGTTAGAAATTAGTGTGTAATTGCAGTTTAGAACACAAAATTATTTGGCTTTCATGCACATATGTATTGAGGCATATTATCTGTAAAATAAATTTGCAACTTACTTTCTTCGGTGTCTCTAGAAGCTTAGAGGTATTGTCTTCTTCCTCAAAAGTTGGTTACAATAGTTTTCATGACCACCGATCTACAGTAAAGAAAGGAATTATAGCTAGCTTGCAGGGAATTGTGTAAACACAGTCTATGTTACCTAAGCTACAAACTGTAAAATATAGGTACAACTGTTCAATAAGTCTCACCACGTGAACTTGCTCTATTGGATGTTCGTTGGATTAGGGTATGGTTCTTACGAGGCTGAGATTATCCCCAGTCTCTGGGTGACAATTTTGCTTTGTAGTATACTGCTGACTACCTCGTAAAAGCCCTACTCAGTGGTCCTGGGGAGAGAAGAGTGTTGAGAGATTAGTACTCTGTACTGAAAGCAGCTCAAAGGACATGCATTTGAGTTGGTGGGTAAATAGTTACATGAGAAATATGCCATGATACTTGCTGGAGTTTAGGAGCTGGCATTGTTAATTTTTAAATTGATTTTATTAAGGCATACTTTTATGTACAACAAACTGCAATCGGGGGCGCCGGGGTGGCTCAGTCGTTAAGCATCTGCCTTCGGCTCAGGTCATGGTCCCAGGGTCCTGGGATTGAGCCCTGCGTCAGGCTCCCTGCTCAGCAGGAAGCCTGCTTCTCCCTCTCCCACTCCCTCTGCTTGTGTTCCCTCTCTAGCTGTGTCTCTCTCTGTCAAATAAATAAATAAAATCTGAAAAACAAAATAAAAAACAAACTGCAATCATTAAAAAAAATTATAGCTCAATGAGTTGGGAAAGAATGTATACATCTTTGAAACCACCCTACAAACGAGATAAATTATTATAGTTCCATCATCCTAAAAGTTTCATTTCCCTCTGCAGTTCAGTCCTTCCCTCCATCCCCAATCCCAAGGCCATCACTAATCTGCTGTCAGTATAGTATGCAAGAATTTTATATAAATGGAACCATCTTTTACATTGCTTTCATGCAGTGTGTTTTTGGAAGTCCTCTATGTTTTGCCATTTATGTTCCCTTTTAGTCCATTCACCTACTGGTGGACTTTTGGATTGTTTGCAGCTTGGGACTGTAATAAATAAAGTTGCTATTTGCAAGTTTTTGTGTGGATATACACTTTCATTTCTCTGGAAAATAGGTAATTCAGTATTTATTCATCTTTAATATAATTTCTACTTTGAATATACATGAAAATCAATATTTTAAGCTGGTGGCTTGGTCTTTTTGTCAAAATTGGTATCTCACAAGCTAGACTGGGGAGAAAACATCAGAATCACAGTGGAAAGTTTTTCCAAAATGCACACACCTGTGCCTCTGTTCTTTCACCCATCTTCATCCCGGATGCTGAGATTCTCATGTGTCCCTGGTTGAGAACCCAGATAAAAATGCACACATACGCATGTATGGTAGGCTTTGCATGTTCATTTCTGATATCACCTGGATCTCTTAGGGAATCTGAACTCCATATTAAGAACTCTCGAATGCTGATTTTGAGGGTTAAGGATAAAGAACATGATAAATATGCTTAGTACATGGTAGGAAATGTTACCATGAGATTTAAGTATAAAGATCTTCATTTTACAGATGGGAAAATGCTGTTAGATTAAATGACTGGACCAAGATCTCATAGCTGGTGAATTAAATCTAGGCCTTCTAGAAATCTACCTGTGCTGCCTATTCTAGAGAGTTTATGCTAAAGTTTTGAGTCCTACTGTGATCACTTCTCTCTCTGGTTGATTTATTTGGGAGTTACTCTTAATTTTTGAAGTGTCTTTCTAGTTGGGAAAAGGATATATGGGCATTGAATTATTGTACAAATGGATTCAACCAGAATGAAAGTGAGTCAATATTCAAAACAAGTTTGCACTTATATAGAGCATGGGTGTGGTTGGCTACCCAGGATGCTCAAGGAGGATTATTTACCTTTGTTGTAGTTGTCGACACCCTAAGAAATAGTTATCCTGACTTCTGGAAGTTTACCAAAGGAACAAATAATCTAAAATGGAAACTGATCCTAGAATCGTTTACATTTGGTTTTGGAATATGTTATTGGTACTTTTATGTGAGGTGGTATTAGTCATGTTAGCATGCTCAGGGCCCAGTTTTTGTCAAATTGCCATCAACACTCACTTTCCCAAGATGAGTCAGCTGTGCAAAGGCTACTCCAGGCAGAGGAACAGTCTCTGTCATTGGACTAGTTAGGGTGGTGTTCCGCCAGGCCTGGTCACGTGAGAAGCCAGCCTGCCCCTCTAGCTTAACTCATGGATGAAAAGCAGGCTGGGGTTATCTTGCTAGTGTTGAACTGGCATTCTGGTCTTTCTCCCAGGGTGAGTAGAAGCATAGAAAGATCAGCCACTTTTATTCCTCTCAGGTTGAGAGCCAAACTTCCTATAACCCTATTTCATATTTCATTTCCTCCCTGATCCTGCGAGGCCCACGAAGGACAGCAGCCTCTCTCAAGCAGAGGGCAGCTCTCCCATAGTCCTACCCCTGCTATATGGCAGGCAAGAGGGAAAGAGTAGTCATCCCAAAGATGGCCTTCACTTCTCTTCCACGAAATGCTCCATCCACTAGTCCCATCCATGGCTTCATTATGCTCCAGACCCAGCATGTCCTTGGAAATTGACTGAGAGATGAGAACTGGGGGCACTGAGGTGCCTTTGGAAGTCAGAGCATGAGGCCAACAGATAGAGTGATATTTGGGAGGTTTATAACCAATTTGAATCACATAATGGACAATCTAGATAATGTTGGGAAATTGTTCAGTTTTCCCCCATTATTCTACACAGGCTCGTATGTTGGAGCTGGCTTCTGGGCCAATTATTAAATATTCAGAAATGTTGCGAGCAGGTTGTTAAACCTTCAGTAGTTTGAAATTGGCCATGGTGGGAGGCTTTATACCATAGAAATCAGCTAGTGCCATAAACCAGGGCTTCCGCCCCACCTATCCACCAGAGGCAGTTTCAAGCCCAGCGATGTGACCACTACACCAGTCCCTGATTTTATTTTTATATCATTTGCCTGATAGAAAACAGTCAACTTCAGAAAGGAGAAGAGGAAGCCCAAGAGAAGGTGCTATAAACCATTCGCATCTTCCTTAGTTTATAAAGACAAATAGAACATGATTTCACTCATACATGGAATTCAAGAAACAAAACAAATGAACAAACAGAAAAAAAGAGATAAACAAACAAACAAAAAACCCCCAGACTCTTAAATATAAGAGAACAAACTGGTAGTTGCCTGAGGGGAGGTGGCCGGGGGTCAGGTGAAAGAGATAAAGGGAACTAAGAGCACACTTACCAGGATGAGCACTGAAACATGTATAGAATTGTTAAATCATCATATTTTATACCTGAAACTAATATGACACTGTATGTTAATTATACTTGAATTAAAAAAATACTTTGGTTTAGTTTCCTTTCTTGGCTGAAGTCCACCTAGAAAATAAAAATAAGCTACAAATAGCAGATAATAGATTGTAGAGGGAGACTATCCATGATCCAACCATGGTACTATCCAGAAGTAGGGCCCAGGAGTCTGTGTGTATAATCTTCCAAGTGATTCTGATATTCAGGTAGTTTAGGAGCTACTGGCTTTGGGGTTATAGTAACCTATGGTCAAATTCCAACTCTACCTTGAGCAAGTTGGTTAAACTTCTTTGACTCTGTGTTCCTCATCTGCAAGAGTTAAGATTCCATGGCTTAAGGTCTCTAAAGGTATTTCATATCCCCTATTCAGATACTCAAAATGTTCTATTGTGTTGAAGGCACATTTTCATTAAAATAATGGGGGCGGGGGTGGAGAGCATGTTTTAGAGAGGCTAAGTTTAAATCTAGAAAGCAGGAGGCAGTGTATCCTAAAATTGTGGCATCTGGGGGCGCCTGGGTGGCTCAGTTAAGTGTCTGCCTTTGGCTCAGGTCAATCCCAGGTCCTGGGATCCAGCCCCGCATCAGGCTCCCAGCTCAGTGGAGAGCCTGCTTCTCCCTCTCCCTCTCTTGCTCCCCCTGCTTGTGCTCGCTTTCCCTCTCTCTCTATCAAATGAATAAATAAAATCTTTAAAAAAAAACTGTGGCATCTGGCATCAAAGCCCTATCTGTGATGACCTACATTCAGCTCACACGGAGGCAGTATGGGGTAGGGGTGGTGAAATGATTTGTCTATTTCCGTTATGTGGTAAAGCAAAAAAGACTACAGTCTTGTGACTCAGCAACTCTAGAAGGTGGAATCAATTACCTGAGATACGCAAACTGTATCAGTGTAACCATGAGTTGGAGATGTTATCAGGAATGAGTCAGGCAATGCGGAGGTAAAGGACCCACCATAATTACTGATGAAAGGAAAGATAGGCAAGGTTGGTCTCTAAATGAATATACCCAACCAATTTCAAAGATTTCCTATGTTTGCTACAAGTTATTTTTTATTTAGAGATTGATGATATAAAACTCAAAGTTTTGTAATTTCAAGAAGAAAATATAAACTAACCTAAATGCCACATGTTCTGGGAAAATGTAGGAGCTTTACACTTACAAATTCAATTACAGTCAGAGTTTGGGCATGTCACTCAGGAAGATTTTGCCCACAATGAGTACCTTAGCATTTGATGTTCCTATTAAAAAATTAGGTCAAAACAGTTAAGGTTCTGGACAAACCAAAGAAAATTGAAAATAGGTTTGTATGACAACACTAACTCTTCGGTTCCATAAAGAATCACTAACATTATAAGGTATGACTTGTAATTTTGTGAAGATGAGAAGGATAAAGAAGATGTGGTTCATATGTACAATGGAATATTACTCAGCCATCAGAAAGGATGAATATCTACCATATACATGGACATGGATGGAACTGGAGGTTATTATGCTAAGTGAAATAAGTCAATCAGAGAAACACAATTATTATGTGGTTTCACTTATATGTGGAACATAAGGAATAGCGCAGAGGACAATAGGGGAAGGGAGGGAAAACAGAATGGGAAGACAAACCATATGAGACTCTTGACTCTGGGGAAAGAAACTGAGGGTTGCAGAAAGGGAGGTGGGTGGGGGGATGGGGTAACTGGATGACGGGAATTAAAGAGGGCACGTGATATGATGAGCACTGGGTGTTATATTCAACTAATGAATCATTGAACATTATATCAAAAACTAATGATGTACTATACCATGGCTAATTTAATTTAAATAAAAAATAAAAAACAGAAACATTGAAAATGTTTTGCAAATTAGCATAACCTGGCATTACCAACACCCTAGCCTGATCATTTAAATTAATTACTACATGAAGTGTAGCTGCTAAGACTTTAAAAACATCGTGGATCAATGATCTAAGAACTTGTCACTTTCTTTCATCATTCAGAATCAAAATGTAGGGACAAGAAAAGACATTTCATTCCGATTTGTTTTTATAATTTGAAGAAATATAAAAATACAGAGTACTAGAGACTAATACTCAACATGTATAGTTCTTTATTCACTACTTAAATAACATAATAAAAATAAAATGTAGAAACTGAATACTTTTGATTGGAGAAGCTTCTAGAAAAATATCTGATAACCCTCCTTATTTTACAAATTTAGTGAATATGTTCATTCATTCAAATGTATGCAAAAATTACACGTATTAAATCACACACATTAATCTTAGTATCTCTTTAGGTAATAATCCATTTAAACATGTCAGAGCTGCAATTTACAAAATCATCTACTAGACATTTGGCTATCTGGTTTTTGTTAATTCCATATAAGGAGAAAGATAATTTTCCACTCGTGCTTTATGGATTTTCAAAATTTCAAATTTATGGACACTTTCTTCTCTCATAAGGGCAGCATAGCCAGCCAGCGAGCCTTCCTTTTTCCTGTGACAGATTCTCTTTGTTAAACTCTCTTTCCTAGTTGCTAATAGCAAAAAAATCTTTCTAAGTTACAGTAAAATATGGTATGTGTGGTTTGTGTGTGTGCAAGAGTATGTTTGCATGTGTGTTAATAACACCAACACACTACCATGTGTCATTTACTGACGTTCCTTTTTGTTCATAAAGAGTAAAATAAAAATATAACAAACCTTGTATGGTTTTCCCTCTGCTAAACCAATCTGCTTTAAAGAACATTTGACCCGTCTTTGCCTTCTGATTTTCCATGGGTCCAAGGCACTGATTCTAGAAAACGCATCTTTTCCTTGGCCTCTGCAAAGCATCTCTTATCCAGACATGGCAATGATACATGCTCCAGTGTGTTAGAATATGTTAGTATCTTTTTCTCTAGGTGAATGAATCGATCGCCACAAGTCTTCCTGAAGTAGATTTCCTTTACAACCTTAAGACAACAAAGAAGCTGGGGACACCTGGGTGGCTCAGTCGTTAAGCATCTGCCTTTGGCTCAGGTCATGATCCCAGGGTCCTGGGATCGAGCCCCACATCGGGCTCCCTGCTCCATGGGAAGCCTGCTTTTCCCTCTCCCACTCCCCCTGCTTGTGTTCCCTCTCTCGCTGTGTCTCTCTCTGTCAAATAAATAAATAAGATCTTTAAAAAAAAAAAAAAGACAACAAAGAAGCTGGAAAAACGAAACACCTGTCAATGTTCATTTTAAACAGAGCTTTCCCTCTTGGGTCCGACAAAAGATGATTGAATCTTGGTTCCACCTCTTGCTAGTTGTGTGATCCTGGGTCTGTTACCTAATTTCTCTGAGTTCTGTTGATAGGATGCTAAATACTGATCATAAACAGGGGTAATGATAATAGCGATAATAACACGTTGTCTCAAATGGTTCCTGTGGAAATTAAATAATTTCATGCATGGGGAGCAACTTAATGCTGGCACCTAGTCAAGAGTTCAATAATTATAACTGTGATTGTAATTTTCTATCTAATTGCCGAAAATTGCTCTATTTTAAAGGAGATGAGGGACACTGGGAGGGATAAAAGTAATTTTAACTTAGTATTTGAAGAAGGTGTAGTTAGCTAGTGAGACAGAAGTTGGGGCAGCGGCCGAAGGGCTAGGCGGGCGAACCCTAACAGGTGTACCGTCCTGCACTGTTGACTTCCTTTCTGGACCTCACGCATGCTCTCCCCTGACGGCATTTTCCACCCGCCTGAACGGGACTCGAAAGAGAAGTTAGAAAAAAAGAGAAAAGAGAGATGCTTTTTAAAAGATTTCATTTATTCATTTGTCCGAGAGCGAGCACATGCAGGGGGAGCGGCAGGCAGAGGGAGGAGCAGGCTCCCTGCTCCGCGATGTGGGACTGGATCCCAGGACGCTGGGACCATGACCTGAGCCGAAAGCAAACGCTTAACCGACTGAGCCACCCAGGCGCCCCAGAGAGATGTTTTTCATTTCGAAAACTGCAACTACAGCAATGCTTCCACCCTGGAGATTAATCACAGAAGCATCCAGGAAAGGGGCTGTGTTATAAGCCAGCTACCGTGCTGAGTAACTTGAGCTTAGTACAGCTGGGAAAACTGGGAGCTTGTAGCTCAGCGCAGAGGGCGGAGGGAACCCCCATCAGTCACAGTGGGAAGGATGCTGGGATGCGGAGGGAAGTGAAGAACATCAGTGGCATCATGCCCTGGCTTGTCATGGAAGTGCCAGGAAAGCCCTCAGGCCCAGGAGAGCAGGTGCTGCTGCTGGAAATCAGCAGAGGGGCACTGAAGGCTCGGGTGGCGGGTAGAGGGCTCACTCCTAGGGTCTGCAGCAGGACTGTGCTCTCTTGTCCTCTGTCATTCTGATTCCTTGCAGTCAAGTTCTCAAAGTCTAGGTGCTGCTCCGCAAGGACCTGCCTTGTAAAAATGTGCAAGTATTTTTCCAGGGTCTTCTATTAGTTTGCTGGGGCCGCCGTAACACAGCATCACAGACTGGGTGGCTTAAAGAACAGAAATTTATCTCCTCACACACCTGGAGGCTACAAGTCTGAGATTAAGGTATTGGCACAGCTGGTTTCTTCCGAGGCCTCTCTCCTTGGCTTGTAGGTGACTTTCTTCCCTGTCTCTTCATGTGATCTTCCCTATGTGTCCTCATCTCTTCTTACAAGGACACCAGTCCTATTGAATTAGGGCCCACCCAGATGATCTCATCTTGCCTTAATTACCTCTTTAAAGACCCTATCTCCAAACATAGCCACATTCTGAGGTACTGAGAGATTAAAACTTCAACATATGACCTTGGGGCGGGAGGCAGACACAATTCAGCCTACAATAGGTATGTATCAAAAATAGGAAATTGTTGGGTTACAGAGTACATGTATTTTGAATTTTAATAAATTGGCCAGATTGTCATCCTAAAAATAGAGGAAAATAAATGAGATTGTGCTTCTTGCACACCCGAGTTTGTAGCCTGAGTGACCACTGAAACACATGCCACGTCTTGGTCACCCAGGGAATAATCCTTGGCAGGCAGTGCTGGTGGGGCTTTGGGAGGTGAGAGGGAGTGAATTCTTTATAATGTAGTAAGCTATCATTTCTATATAGTAACTATAGATCCTTCTTACCCCCATTCCCCAATCTGGCATTTTCTGTCAAACCGTTTTTCTCTCCCAGTTTGGCCCTAGAACACAAGTTGTTATGACCTCTACAAGGTCATCACTGAGTAGTGAAATACAAAGTCAAGCTTTAGGATTTTGTTTTCGAAAGATAAACCTTGGATGACTTTGTAGTCAGGGGAAGCCAGTGTTTCCAGCCTGCAGGAGACCCAAAGTGGCCAGACTAGAGCTGGAAATGGGAAGGAGATGGAAGAGACGTCGGTGGGCTGTTGAGGAGAGGTCCTTCCCCGAGGCTCCCGTGGACGGAGCCCTGGGCTGATGAATGAGTGAGGACTGCAGGCATTTCAGTCCAGGTGAGGCGATGGTGTGCCGAAGCCACTGCACCTGCTTGTGGGAGCCAGTCCTGGGCACGGTGAGAATCGTCACGCCAGAGATTGGCACCCGAGACAAATCAAGACTTTTCCCCTTGGAGAGCTGGTTGGTAGACACTTACCAGCACATCACTGGTTTGGGAACGACTGAGGATAAAGGTGACCTCTATCTTGCTTCCTGCGTAAGGTCTAGAGAGGTGGCAAACCTTTGGAAATCCATCACATGTCTAACCTACATCTGGCAAAAGGTACAAATGAGCCTGTGGGGGCTCATCTTAGCAGAAAGGTTGTAAGACAGTATCCCACAATTTTCCATGGCCTCAGATGGGCATGGAAGAGCACTCAAATTTGTCCTGTACTTTTGTTTTGTTTGTTTGTTTGTTTGTTTGAGAGCAAGAGTGAGCACGTGTGTGAGCAGTGGGGGAGGGGCAGAGGGCAAGGGAGAGGGAGAATCTTTTTTTTTTTAAAAAGATTTTATTTTTTCACAAGAGACAGAGAATGAGAGAGAGAGAGCCTGAGAGAGGGGAGGAGCAGAGGGAGAGGGAGAAGCAGACTCCTGCTGAACTAGGAGCCCGATGTGGGGCTGGATCCCAGGACCCTGAGATCATGACCTGAGCCAAAGACAAATGCTTACCTGACTGAGCCACCCAGGCACCCCAACTTCTCATGATTTTAGAGTCAGAATCTCCTGCAGTCCATTTGACCATCAAATTGTCACTGATTTGTCACTAAGAGAAGGCTGTGGGTGCCCGTTGTCCTTACTCGATGGTAGTGGACAGGATCGTACATGGTTTGGGAGTTAGAAGATCTGTGTTTAGATTTCAGCTTATCTTAGCCTCAGTTGTCATACTGGAAGAAGGGAGACAGTGCTCATAAAATGGTTTGGAAACATGAATTAAATAATGTAGCCAAAGGACAAGTCCCATAAAATGCATTGATCACTGTCATTTCCCTTCTAACGATAGCTAGAGCTTACTGAGCATTCACTGTGTGCAGAGCACTAGGTAATAATCCTGAGTGGACCCACTCATTTCATCCTTGTAGGAGGAACCAAACACAGGCTTAGAGAACTTCAGCAACTGGTCTAAGAGACATCAACATGTCAAAGCAAAGATCTGAACCCAGAAAGTCTAACTACACAGCTTATATGTTTAACCACTGCGCCATTCAGAGATGTTTTTTTTCCAAAACATATCACAAGTTGGTTAATACCGTTTTGCTTTTACTTATCAAATGTTTACAACTTTTAGGGGCACCTGGGTGGCTCAGTCAGTTAAGCATTGCCTTCAGCTCAGGATCGCGAGCCCCACATCAGGCTCCCTGCTCTGTGGGGAATCTGCTTTTCCCTCTCCCTCTGCCCGTCTGCCCTGCTCATGCTCTCTCTCGTTCTCTCTCAAATAAATAAAGCAATAAATCTTTTAAAAAAATATTTACAACTTTTACAGTGAAAACGCTTGGAGAAGTGGTTCTCAACTAGTTCATGCAGACATATCCCAGGTAGTATTACAACTTTCTTAAGAGTTCGAGTGGTGAGTATACAGTTCGGGCTCCAAGATCAGGTGTGCAAAAACAGTTGCATTTACTTTTCTCTATAATGAGACTCAACTTTCTTCAAGTCTCATTCAGGTGGGTGGTAGAATGGAGTCCAGATAATTGCAGTCAAGAATTCCTCTTGCTTCCCTATCGTATCGTGGGCATCTCCACATTCTTGTCCACCAATGGGGGCAGGAAGGAAACCAGTCCTCTGCTGTTACCTGTCTACCTCTTATATGCTGAGATGTACATCTTCCTGCCTGATTGTTGATCATCATACCAATGACTTCTGAGCCCCTCTCAAAAGTACAGGACAGGAGCTCCTGGGTGGCTCAGTCAGTTAAGTGTTCGACTCTTGATTTTGGCTCAGGTCACGATCTCAGGGTCGTGACATCAAGCCCCGAGTTGGGCTCCATGCTGAGCGTGGAGCCTGCTTAAGATTATCTCCGGGAACCTGCTTCTCCCTCTCCCTGCTCGTGCTTTCTCTCTTGTTCTCTCTCTCTCTCTCAAATAAATAAATAAAACAAATAAATAAATAAAATTTAAAATAATGAGAAGCTACACAAAATCTTTTTGACTTTTGAAATATCAGTCAAAAACTAAAAGATTTTCCTTAGAGAAGAAAAAAAAGTTTAAACAGGCAAAGACAGCAGTTTTAAGAAGGTGTTACAGTGGACCCATATATTTATTTTTATTTAAAACAAATATCTTAGTATCTTACTCTACATTGCATACTACTTTGTTTTTACTAATTAATTAGAGCATGATAAAAATACTTATACTAGGTATTTAAGGTAGTTGTATTTTAGCCATGGTGAGGAAAGCCCACCTAGTTGTCCCGCAGAGCCCGAGGCTGAGGCACTGCTATTCACCTGGTGGCAGCTACATAAATGCCAAAATGGTGACCTAAAAGGAGACACCCAGTCTAAGGAACTTGTCCTTAAGAGGGCAATCCATAACATCACACGGGAGGTTGGGTTGCAGTGGGGCAAGTGCCACTCACTTCTTCTCTGAGTCAGCAAGGTTTAAATTAAAAAAGACTTTAATTAAATGATTAGGTTGAACCCTAAGAAATTACCATGTCTGCAGGTCCAAAGTCATCAAATATTAACACTTCACATGTTTCAAACTATTGATTAAATTAAATCTTTGACTGCATGGGGCACCTGGGTGGCTCAATCAGTTAAGCATCCAGCTCTAGATTTCAGCTCAGATCATGATCTTAGGGTCGTGAGATTGAGCCCCTTGTCAGGCTCCATGCTCAGTGCAGAGTCTGCTTGAGATTCTCTCTCTCCCTCTCCCTCTGCCCCCCACCCCATTTGTGTGCTCACTCTCTCTCAAATAAATAAATAAATAAAATCTTTAAAAATACATAAATTAATTAAATCTTTGATTCCTGATTAACTTTTCTTCTTCCCCCAAGCAGGATTAGATAATAATCGTAACAATAGGAGGAGGCTTTGTTGTCTTAAGCGTTTATGCTCATTGAGCTCTTTTGATGCCCTTATTCTAGTCTAAGTGTTTTACATATATTAATTCATTTTAGTACCACAATGACCATGTGGAATAAGAATTATTATTATTTCCATTTGAAAGCTTTATCAAGTTGCATATGGCAGCTGTAAGCATTGTATTAAATGCTCTGCATGAATAATCTCTTTCCCTAAATGAGGTTCCCAGATAAGCACCAGCCTCTTAGAGCTTGCAATGTCTCAGAAGGTAACAGATAAACGCCCCTGCACTGGTGTGGCAGAGAAATGATTTCTCTGGGTAGTGGCTCAGTTCGTCCTCACCAAGGATAGTATTACTGAATCTCCTCATAGGGCATGCATATTGCTGTTACCATGCAAATGGTAAACAACAGCTAAAGCGAAATTGCTCATATCTGTCAGAATGGCTATTATTAAAAGATAAGAGATGACACGTGTGGGTGAGGATGTGGAGAAAAGGGAAGCCTTGTGCACTGTTTCTGGGAATGTAAATTGGTGCAACCACTATGGAAAGCAGTACGAGGTTTCCTCAAAAAAATTAAAATAGAATTACCATGTAACCCAGCTATCCCACTTCTGGGCATATAGTCCAAGATGAAAACACTCTCTCAAAGAGGTTCTGCAACCCCATGTTCATTGAAGCTTTATTGACAAAAGCCAAGACATGGAACCAACCTAAGTGTCCATCGACAGATGAATGGATAAAGAAAATCTGGTATATGTATACAGTGGAATACTAGTTAGCCATAAAAACAATGAAATCCAGTCATTTGCAACGACACGGATGGACCCTGAGGGCATTATGCTAAGTGAAGTAAGTCAGATGGAGAAAGACAAATACCATATGATCTCAGTTTTGTATGGAATCTAAAAAGGCTGAACTCATAGGAAAGAGAATGGTGGCCAGGGGCTGGGGGTGGGAGAGATGGGGAGATGTCAGTCAAAGGGTACAAACTTCCAGCTGTAAGATGAGTAATTTCTGGGAATTTAACGTAAAGCATGGTGACTGTAGTTGTCAATACTGTATTTTATTTATTTAATTTATTTATTTTTGCCCTTCTATTTTTTTTTACTTTTGCAAACTTTTTTTTATTATGTTATATCACCATACATTACATCATTAGTTTTTTTTTTTTTAAAGATTTTATTTATTTATTTGAGAGAGAGAATGAGAGACAGAGAGCATGAGAGGGAGGAGGGTCAGAGGGAGAAGCAGACTCCCCGCCGAGCAGGGAGCCTGATGCGGGACTCGATCCCGGGACTCCAGGATCATGACCTGAGCCGAAGGCAGTCGCTTAACCAACTGAGCCACCCAGGCGCCCCTACATCATTAGTTTTTGATGTAGTGTTCCATGATTCATTGTTTGCATATAACACCCAGTGCTCTATGCAGAACGTGCCCTCTTTAATACCCATCACCAGGCTAACCCATCCTCCCACCACCCTCCCCTCTAGAACCCTCAGTTTGTTTTTCAGAGTCCATCGTCTCTCATGGTTCATCTCCCTCTCCTATTCCCCACCCCCATTCTTCCCCTCCTCCTATCTTCTTCTTCTTTTTTTTTAACATATAATGTATTATTTGCTTCAGAGGTACAGATCTGTGATTCGTCTTTCACACTTCACAGTGCTCACCATAACACATACCTTCCCCAATGTCTATCACCCAGCCACCCCATCCCTCCCATCCCTCCAACTCCAGCAACCCTCAGTTTGTTTCCTGAGATTAAGAATTCCTCATATCAGTGAAGTCATATGATACATGTCTTTCTCTGATTGACTTATTTCGCTCAGCATAATACTCTCCAGTTCCATCCACATCGTTGCAAATGGCAAGATTTCACTCTTTTTGTTGGTTGCATAATATTCCATTGTGTGTATATATATATATATATATATATATATATATATATATATATACCACATCTTCTTTATCCATTCATCTGTCGATGGACATCTTGGCTCTTTCCACAGTTTGACTATTGTGGACATTGCTGCTATAAACATCAGGGTGCACATACCCCTTCGGATCCCTACATTTGTATCTTTGGGGTAAATACCCAGTAGTGCAATTGCTGGATCATATGGTAGCTCTATTTTTGAAGAACCTCCATACTGTTTTCCAGAGCGGCTGCACCAGCTTGCATTCCCACCAACAGTGTAGGAGAATTCCCCTTTCTCTGCATCCCCACCAACATCTGTCATTTCCTGACTTGTTAATTTTAGCCATTCTGACTAGTGTGAGGTGATATCTCATTGAGGTTTTGATTTGGATTTCCCTGATGCCAAGCGATGTTGAACACTTTTTCATGTGTCTGTTGGCTGTTTGGATGTCTTCTTTGGAAAAATGTCTGTTCATGTCTTCTGCCCATTTCTTGATTTGATCATTTGTTCTTTGGGTGTTGAGTTTAAGAAGTTCTTTATAGATTTTGGATACTAGCCCTTTATCTGATATGTCATTTGCAAATATCTTCTCCCATTCTGTCAGTTGTCTTTTGGTTTTGTTGACTGTTTCTTTTGCTGTGCAAAAGCTTTTTATCTTGATGAGGTCCCAATAGTTCATTTTTGCCCTTGCTTCCCTTGCCTTTGGCAATGTTTCTAGGAAGAAGTTGCTGCGGCTAAGGTCGAAGAGGTTGCTGCCTGTGTTCTCCTTTAGAATGTTGATGGACTCCTGTCTCACGTTTAGGTCTTTCAACCATTTTGAGTCTATTTTTGTGTGTGGTGTAAGGAAATGGTCAGTTTCATTCTTCTGCATGTGGCTGTCCAATTTTCCCAACACCATTTGTTGAAGAGACTGTCTTTTTTCAACTGGACATTCTTTCCTGCTTTGTCGAAGATTAGTTGACCATAGAGTTGAGGGTCCATTTCTGGGCTCTCTATTCTGTTCCACTGATCGATGTGTCTGTTTTTGTGCCAGTACCATACTGTCTTGATGATGACAGCTTTGTAATAGAGCTGGAAGTCCGGAATTGTGATACCACCAGCTTTACTTTTCTTTTTCAACATTCCTCTGGCTATTCGAGGTCTTTTCTAGTTCCTTACAAATTTTAGGATTATTTGTTCTATTTCTTTGAAAAAAGTGGATGGTATTTTGATGGGGATTGCACTGAATGTGTAGATAGCTCTAGGTAGCATTGACATCTTCACAATATTTGTTCTTCCAATCCATGAGCATGGAACATTTTTCCATTTCTTTGTGTATTCCTCAATTTCTTTCATGAGTGTTTTAATACTGTATTTTCTATTTGTAAGTTGCTAAGAGAGTAGATCTTAACTGTTACCACTACAAAAAATGGTAATTATATGAAGGGATGGAGGTGTTGACTAACCTTATTGTCGAACTATTTCACAATGTATACATGTATCAAGTCATCACATCGTACACCTTAAACTTACATATGTTATATGTCAATAAGATCTCAATAAAGCTGGGGAAAAAAGCCAAACTGCTATTTGCACCCTGGATGGAAAAGATTTTCTGAAGCCAAATGATTTAACTGCTTTTAAAGGATTTGCTGCCTTCAATCAAAGATGTCCAACCAGAGTTGAGATTTTTCTCCCCCAGGTGGTTAAGTCACTAGAAGTGGCTTGTTTCCTGCTGTAAGGGGCTAAACCTCTACACCCAGAACATGAAGAGTGGGTTCATTTGGAAGACTTGCCACACTCACACTCATACCTTTACACACTTGGCTCCAGTAGGAGCTGTACAAATGAGGACCTTACTCTCTTTAATTCAAATGAGTTGAAATGAAAAATAAAATGACAGAAAGGTAGTGAAAATATTTGGTATCCCTCCTTCAAAACTGCAATGACTCTGCATGATATTTTGCTTAATGAGATATAGAATAACAGGCCCCCTTTAACACAGGCCGAATAATAATATTAATGGTTACCATTTACTAAGCACTTATATGGGCCAGGCATTGTGCTAAGTGCCCATATGTGGATAATCTTCCCCGTTATCACCTGCATTTTGTAGATGAGAAAACAGGTTTACAGAAATGAAGTAACTTGGCTGAGTTCACATCCTCTATAAATGGTATACTTGGGGCTCAGTCCAAACCCACCGCTTTTGGAGATCTCAATCTTTAGCACCATGGTACACTGATTTTCAGAAAATGTACCCAATAAGCTTCTGGACTGAATCTACAAGCTGCATCCTTTGACTACAGAGTCCTGCTTTGTTCAGCTTCCCTGCTGCACAAGATAGCCTCAAGTCCCTCTTTTGGGTGAGGTAATTTTGTGGCTGTTTCATCCTCCTCAGGTTCTATAATTTGCTATAATGGTTCACAGAACCCAGGGAAATACTTTGCTTATTATTATGGTTTATTATAAAGAATAGAAATGAACATTCTGATAAAGGGGCACAGAGGGCATGATCTGGAAAAGTCCAGAGCACTGAAGCTTCTGTCCCCATGGAGTTTGGGGTATGTCACCCTCCCAGCATATGGACACATTTATCAACCTGGAAGTTCTCCAAACCCCTTTGTTTAGAGTTTTTATGGAGGCTCTACTACATAAGCATGATTCATTAAGTCTTCGGCCATTGGTGATTTTCACAATCTCAAGCCCCTCTTCCCTCCCTGAAGGTCTGGGGGATGAGGTTGAAAGTTTCAATCCTCTAATCCTCCCTTTGTCTGGTTTCTGTGTAACCAGCACACATCCTGAAGCTACCAGGGGACCCACCAGGAGTCTACTCCTTAGTATTCAAAAAGGCATTCATCACTCTGGAGATTTGAAGGGGCTTAGAAGCTCTTTGTGTCAGGAATCAGGGACAAAAAAAACACATAAAAAAAGATGGTCTTATCACCCTTATCACCCAGGAAATCAATCACAAGGGTGTTATGAAACCTGTGCCGGAGATGAGGGACCAAATGTATATTTCTTATGTCATGATATTACACCTGGTAATGTTTCTATTTTAACACATGGAAAAGATCTACTTTCTACTCTTTTTTCTTTATTAGATGTGTTTTTATTTTTCACTGAAATATATTTGACATATAACATTATGTAAATTTAAGAGGTACAATATGTTGATTTGATACATCTCTATATTGTAATATGGTTGCCATTGTAGCAATAATTAGCATCTCTATCTTGTCACATAATCATCATTTCTTTTTAGTGGATGAAATAGTTAAGATCTAGTCTCTTAGCAAGTTGATAACTATAATATAGTATTGCTGTCTTTATTCACTATCCTGTGCATTAACTCTCTAGGACTTATTTACTACTCACTACAAGTTTCACTTTTACTCTTTACATTTGCATAGTATTCCATCGTATGGCTATACTCTATTTTATCTAATTAGTTCCCATTAATGGGCATTTAGGGCATTAAGATAATCATAATGAATATTAAAATTTTTGAAATCTTGTAATTACAAACAACATTGCAATGAATAAACCCATATAAATGACATTTTTTTCATGCAGCTGTATCTACAGGATAAATTCCCAGAAGAGGGACTGGTAGATTGAAGGGTAAATGCATTTTTGATGGTTATTGTCAAATTGTCCTTTATAGGATCTCCCACCAGCATTATATAAAATCCTCTTTGCACCACCCTGCTGATAGAGTGTGTTATCACACTCTTGGATTTTTGCCAATCTGATAGGCAAGAAATGATTTCCTAATGCAGTTCTGATTTACAGTTGTTTTTTTATGACTAAGGTTGAGATCTTTTCATATGTTGAAGGGCACTTAGGTTTCCTTTCTGTGAAAAATG
>NW_023270314.1:12476139-12514823 GCF_011800145.1 Mirounga leonina
ATTGTCATCATTACTATTGCCATCATTTTGCCATTCAGAGGGCTTTTGTTTGTTATAGATTTGAGTGCATCATTATTCTCTCTCATCACCCCTGGGTTTGGAGCCACAGTTAGCTTTTCTTACTCTGACACTGCAAACGGATGCTCCTCTTTTCTTTTTTTTTAAATTGTATTTATTTATTTGACAGAGGCAAAGAGTACAAGCAGGGGGAACTGCAGGCAGAGGGAGAGGGAGAAGCAGGCTCCCCACCAAGCAGGGAGCCTGATGTGGGGCTCGATCCCAGGACCCTGGGATCATGACCCGAGCCAAAGGCAGACGCCCAACCGACTGAGCCACCCAGGCACCCTTCCCCTCTTTTCTTACTGTATTTTATAATTTCTTCTGTTTTCCACCCATGTTTCAATTTTTATTTGGTGATATTCTGATGAACGTTATGTTAGTTATGAATTTAACTTTGTCTTTTTGAATGTGACTACCCAATTGCCCCAGCACATTTTATTAAATAGTCCATTTAAAAAAAAAATTTTTTTTTAAAGATTTTATTTATTTATTTGACAGAGACAGAGATAGCGAGAGCAGGAACACAAGCAGCGGGAGTGGGAGAGGGAGAAGCAGGCTTCCCGCCGAGGAGGAAACCCGATGTGGGACTCGATCCCAGGACCCTGGAATCGTGACCTGAGCCGAAGGCAGACGCTTAATGACTGAGCCACCCAGGCGCCCTAAATAGTCCATTTTTACTCAAGATGCTACCTTTGTCATATACCAAATCCTTGTAGGCATTTGGTTCTAATTCTGACTTTCTGTTCTTTTCCATTGGTCCATTTGTCTATTCATCTAGTAGTACCACACTGCTTTAATTATTGAGGCTTTATAGCACATTTGAATGATTTATAATATTTCTTTTAAGGAGGAGAGGATGTCCTTGTCTTAGTGTTTTAAAGGGGAAAGAAAGTCGCTCCTGCCAATTAGATTGTGTGTATAAGTCTTGCCTTTTTACACATCAATATAGACTAACACCAGCGTGCTTCCATCACCAATCTCCTTGCAAGGGCCACAGCAGTGGGCAGTTACGGGCTGGAGTGGATGATGAATGATGTTCTCTTATACCTCCTCTTCATGAGGATGAGGGTGGGAGGACATGAGGAGTGTGTGGGGTTGGGGCTGAGTGGGGAGTTGATCTCCTGTTCTACTTGGATGTTTGAAACAATTCCTGAAAAGGAACCTCCCTGGAGGAGCACTGAGAGGCCAAATCAGGGACTATCTATTTACTACCAAGTGATATCTAAGTGGAAAGTCTTAATCTTGATGCCTGTCTCTTGGAGCTTTAAGCTTTTTGCTCACTGACTTTTCAAAAGATCCAATTACTTTTCAGCCTGGAAAAGAAAAGAGAGTGCCTCCCTGAACTTTGGCAAACAAGCCCCCTAAATCATCTCTTGTCCACCATGTTCTCAAAAAGCAGAATCACCTTTTCAGAGACTTTCCAGCATCATCTTCAGTCAGGAAACATGTACATCCAACATTTCCCACTTCCCAACTATGCTATACAATGGTGTTTAATTAAGAGAAATTGTGCATGTACATAAAATAAATCTGTGAATTTCCCTAAGGTGTATGCATTAGGGGGATTGCCTTTTTATTCAGCCACCACGATAATAGCTTATTATGACTCTGCTGCTGTGCTTTACTTTCTGCATGCATCACTTCATTGGCTCCTGGAGCAGCCTTGATGAAGTTAGCTTGGCGGGCTTGGTAATTTACAAACTATGCAGACAGCGGGAGCATGGTCGAGCTATCTGTGCGTGCATGTATGAAGGTGAGCTGAGCAAGATGTAGGAGTGGGCAGGAAACCCTCTGTGCTTGATACTGCAAACCTCTGAGTCATTCTCTTTCTCAGTAGATGCCCATGTTATTAATTCCTAGATTATCTGTGGTTCGTTTTTAACATACCTTGGCCCCCTTGCCATAGTGGGAATGCCTCCCAATGTCTTCCACCACCTTCTCTTTCTCCCACTTTGCACAGTAATTCTAGCTTCTCCCATTCTCCTTTTAGATCCCTCTGGTGTTTGAAGAGAACCCCAGCAGCTGTTCTAGGCTGTGGCAGCGTCCTCACAAAACTTGTTTTCTATGTTGGCCAAAGATCCACTAACCTATTTAGCCAACGTTGTACAGTTCCAACAGCAGCGACTTTTCTCATAGGCATTAAAAATACTTCTTTTATTTTTCTCTTAACAAAAGGAATGTATACCCTTAGATAAAATCCAAACACTGTAGAAATACGTATTGTTAAAAGTGGAGGTCCCTTGTAATCCCAACCGGCAGAGGAAACCAGTTTAACAGTTTAGTACTCCCCATTTTTTAAAAAAGGGTTATGATGGCTAGATTGTTCTTATTTTCAAAAACGGAGTTTTACAAAATGCTATCCACACTATTTTGCACTTTGCTTTCTTCAGCCTCTCCATATGCTGAAATCCCTGTTGTAATAATGAGGCCAAATACTTTTTCTTTTTAAGAGAGAGATAGCAAGAGAGAGAGGGAGAGAGAGCACACAAGCAGGGGGAGTGGCAGGCAGAGGGAGAAGCAAGTTCCCTGCTGAGCAAGGAGCCCGATGCGGGACTCGATCCCAGGTTATGGTGGGAGATTATGACCTGAGCCAAAGGCAGATGCTTAACCGACTGAGCCACCCAGGCACCAGAGGCCAAATACTTTTGCTCCCTCTCATGTCCATTCTCCTATTTTTGGCTCCATGCTATAGCAAAAAAAAAAAAAAAAAAAGAGTACACTGAAATGAGATGAAAGAGTCTTGGCTTTCTAGCCATAATTCTGCCCCCAGCTAGCTGTGGGATGGTAGGTAAGTTGTTCAGCCTCTTTGGCCTCAGTTTTCTTCTTTGTAAAGTCAGGGGATAGGGCACATGATCTCAAAGGTCCCTCCCAGCTCTATCAGACCAAGCCTATTGGGAACAGATTTGTATTGAGCACCTATGTCTCAGGCGCTCCTTGATGTTGTCCTAGATGCTGAGGAAGCAGCAATGAACACGAGAGAAGAAAACTCCTTCCCTCACAGAGTGGACGTTTCAACAGTGAATGAATGTTCTCCCCTCTGATAAGCATGACCAAGTTTCCTAAAACACTTCTGTCTCCCTTCTCTCCATTTCTCCACCCCCCCAATTATTTCCCAACTCATAGTAACCAAATCCTTGTCTCAACCGCTCCCATGAAAGTGCTCTAACAGATGCCAGCAACTACCTTATATTTACAACATCTAATGGACTCTTACTCAGTCTTCATTTTGCTCAAACGCTATGTGGAATGTGACACTATTATTTGTTTTCTCCTTTAGCTGATAGTCTTCCACAGTGCTAATTTCTTTTAAGAATGACTGTTCCTTCTTCTGAATATATGTACCATCATTCCTCATTATTTGCAGATTCTCTATTTGCGAATTCACCGACTCTAACATTTTTTGTAGCCTCGAATAAGAATGTGGTTATGTTGTAAAAATCTTTGACTTTTTTTATAAGTCAGTCAAAAATAATTGGCCAGAAAGCTAAAAACTGTCAATTAGTTATAGCAAGAAATTTCCAAATGGCAAGACTACTTCAATAGTCAGCGGACCTCTGGGGGTAGGCCCAGCTCCAGCAGTGAAGCTGAAGGGGCTGTGTTATGGCAATTTGGGCCACACTCTGAGTCAGAAAGGACCTCAGAGGAATGGAGTTCAAATGCCACAACTGATGCAAGAATCACTCTGCAACATCCAGGACGTGACGTGACCTGCTTATAACTCTTTGATAGCTTCCCATGTTTCTAGGGCAAAGTCCAAACTCCTTGACATGGTGATATTGGCCTAGCAGGTCTTCCGCAGCCCGGTCTCTGCCAATCTCTTCAATTTTGCTTCATTTATTCATTCCTTTATCAACCTGTTGTTCATCAAATATTTACTGAGTGCTTCCTGTATTCCAGGCACTGTTTTGAGAATTCAACAGTAAATAAAACAGAGAAAATTCCCATAGAGGTGATATTCCAGTGGTATGAGGCAGGCAATAAACCAAGAAATAAAATGTGTTGTCAGCTGGTAATGAATGCCATGGAGGAAAAGAGCATGGAAGATGAAGTGATTTTAAATACATCCACATGTCCTTCAATACTCCTCCCTCCAGGAGGCTGAGCCTAATTTCCTTTTCCTCATGTGTAAGCTGGACTTAGTGGCTCATTTCAAATGAATAGAGTCAGTCAGAAGTGATGGTGTGTGACTTTGGAGACTAGATCATGAAAGGCACTGTGACTCCTACCTGTCTGTCTTAGATCTCACACTGTGGGAGATGTCAGAGACCACATTGTGAGCAGTCTTCTGGAGAACCCCAGGGGTAAGGACATGAGGCCTCCAACAGCAGCCATGTGAATGAGGCTTCTAAGAAGTGGATCCTTCAGGCCCCACTAAGCCTTCCTATGAATGCAACCGCAGCCATCTTGCGTACAACATCATGAGTGACCCAGAGCCAAACGCTTAGAAATTAGATTACATAACAAATGTTTGTTGATTGAAGCTGCTACATTTTTGGGGCAATTTGTTACATAGCAATTGGTGATGAATACAAAAAGAAAATAGTGAATATATATATTAGGTAGTACTGGCAGTTGCTGAGGTGGCTGGGAGAGGCCTCACTGAGAGGAAGCCTTGTAATAAACATCTGGAGGACACAGCTCCACTGCCAAGTAACAGGCACATAAAGCCTCTGAGTCTGTTTCCTCGTCTGCAACATGCCCCCCTTGAGGATGATGGTGAGGATCATAAATGGTCTATGGAAATTACCCAGCAGGGTAAGTCCTACATAAGCAATGCCAAATTCTAGCGATAGGAGTTTGTTCCTTTACAAGACAGTCCATTGCAACCATTATCGAGCAGTTCTATTTAGGAGAAAACTTCTTTTGAAACTGGTTCGAGGTCTGGACATCCAAGGGAGGGCCTGTGTTTTTGGCTGACTCTCTGCTGGCCTAGAAGGCGGTCACTCCAAAGTAATGTTATTACAGTGCATTCTGATTCTTTTTATTACTGTCCCTCAGAGCAGAACTGTGAGCAGGCACTGATAACTCTTTAGCTTCATTTGGGACCCTGAAGGGCAAATTTCTTTCTATTCTCTAATAGAAACAGAGAAAGGAAGACAACAAGATTTCTCAACCCACAGGGACTTTAAAGAAGAAATCTGTACATGCACATGTTTCTCACTCTGACCTGAATCTCTGTTTTACTTAATGTCAATACTGTTTGTTACTGCAATGCTCCCTAGTTGCTTTTTCTTTGCGTTTGTCTCACTAATTCAATTACAACAGGAGGAACTTTCCCTGTGTTTCTTCCCTCCTGCATAACAAGGACTAGTAGAGGGCTGGGCACACTGTAGTCACTCAGCTCCTGTGAGAGACTGACTTGTGGGGAGAAGTGGCTTTTGGTAAACTCATGGGAAGGTCCTTTGTGGCTTGATTAGGACTTCAGGATAGAACTTCTACCAGAATGCCAGAACATTTCATTTATTTTGATAAACGAAGCTCTTGCCAGTTTGACTGTGGTTTTGCCAATTCATGAAATAAATGACCTAGTGACACAGTGTGACAAAGGTGGACATCTAGGAAAGTGGATTATCTCAAAAGATCAAGGTGGAGTTTTGGTTGTATCTGTGGGTGCAATAAAAATGAAAGAAGGAAGCATTTGTGGCTCTTGAGGTAAAGTGATGCTAGCTTCCAGTTCCTTCCCCCAATCCAGTTCATTTTTTAAGTCATTGTCGAGAATACTAAACCACCGGGGTGATACGGGGAATCCCATTGGCAAACATGATGTGAGAACATGTCCTCCGAGGGGTCTCTGGGAGAGGTATTCTGGACAACCTTGGGGAGTTAACTAATGGCTACCTGGTAGTACATATGCTATAGGTCCCTGAAGTCACCCTGATGCCAAATAACACATCTATTCTGGGATTCTATGCAAACATATCAAAACACTCTTTACTTTTTCTCAATTACAGTGAATGCCATCAACCACAAATATTTCCAAAGAGGTCACAGAAATTTTAATGTTAGGAGAAAGTCAGAGGGTCAGGGGTAGGTAAGGCCTAGCCCAACATATGTGAAAGAGGCACAGAAAGTTACAAAAAGACATTCATCCAAATTTTTCCACTACAATCCTGCTATTTCCCCCAAATTTCCCATTCATCATTCCTTGAGCTAAGATGTGAAAGAATCCTGCAAAAAAATGCCTATCTTCATTTAGAATGTCTTAGTTGTTCATACCTAGTTATGGGTTAGTTGGTCATTATAGTCTCAGTTACCTGGTGCCACCTTGGATAGTAGCAACATAGGCTGGGTAAAATTTTCATAAGGTTGGGGGCAGGATGGACCTTCCAGAACGTGGGGTGCTTCCAATGAGGTTGTGCCTCTAGGAAGGAGACATTGGAGACCCTGAATAGCATGGAGGTCAACACAAGTGTGGCCAGGGCTGGCAGAACAAGAGGAGAGCAGAGCTATTAACGATGTGTGTGGTTGCCACTGTGGTTTTTCATGTAGAGTGCCTCAGGGTGGTCCTGCCACTGATGTGGAGAGAGCAGATCAGTGGGGAACTTGGGCAGCCATTGCCATTGGGTCACTCTGGGGGCCTACATGCATGCTTGTGACAGGAAGAACTGGACAACTCTTGTGAGACACAGAGACCTAATCCCTTTTTAACCTTCCTTGAGTTAGTCTTCAAGGTCCTACTATAGCTCAAAGAATGGGCCTTTGAGCCTTTGATGAGCCTTTGATGCTGTGGTCATGTGAATGCAGGCTTAATCCTTTAGGAAATGAGGAGGTGTGCAGTTTGCTCCTCCTCTCCCCTTGAGGCCACATGGCACTCTTCTTCCTGGCCATCCTCTCTCAATCTCTGCTCCTAATGTAAGGGGGAGGAGGTTTCCTATAAAAAACCTTCCTGTTCAGTTTGAACAGTCATATAATTTATTGGAAGTTATGCAGAGTAGCCATATTCTCATATTCCTGTTTTTTGTTTGTTTGTTTCATTTTACTCCAGGCTATACCCAGGGAGGTACACAACTGAGCAGAGGAAGCCCTGGAAATTCTTGCCCAAATTAGGGAAAACGTGAACAGGGCTACAGCGGAAAAGGTTTAACTGATTTTGAGGAATACTGACATTAAGAAAACTTTTATTAAACTATAAAATACAAATAGAAAATGAAGAAATCATAAATACATAGCTCAATATATTTTCACCAGATAAACACACTCATATAATCAACCAGATAAAGAAATGAATTGTTACGAGCACTCCAGAAATCCCCTTTTATCTCATTTCAGTGTCTAACCAATCCCCCGGAGGTGGTTACTCTTCTGACTTCTAACTTGATAGACCAGTTTTGTCTGTTTTTGAACTTTATATGAAAGGAATTACATAGGTTGTATTTTTCTGGCTGCTTTTGCTCAGCATTTGTTTATGTTCATCCCTGTAGTTATGTGTAGCAATATCATGTATATTATCATTGCTGTGTAGTATTCTGGGATATAACATACTGTACTTTATTGTAGTGATTTTGGCTTAGGCGATTGTGAAGAATCCTGCAATGTGTATTTTTGTAAATGTCTCTCATTAACAAACTCATTTCTGTTGGGTATGTAGCTAGAAACTGAATAATTTGTCATAGATATGGATCTGTTCAGCTTGGGTAGATATTGCAAAAACAATTTTCTAAAGTGGTCGTACCCACAATGAGATATCACCTTATACATGTCAGAATGACTAGTATATATAAAAAAAGAAGCAATAGCAAGTGTTGATGAGGATGTGGAGAAAAAGGAATACTTGTGTGCTATTAGTGGGAATGCAAACTGGTACAGCCACTGTGGAAAACAGTATGGTGTTTCCTCAGAATGTTAAAAATAGAAAGACCATATAATCCAGTAATTCCACTACTGCGTATTTACCCAAAGCAAATAAAAATATTAATTAAAAAAGGTAGATACACTTCTATATTTATTGCAGCATTATTTACAATAGCCAAGATATGGAAGCAACCCAAGTGTCTGTCCATAGATGAATGGATAAAGAAGATGTGATACATATACAAAATGGAATATTACTCAGCCATAAAAAAGAATGGTATCTTGCCATCTACAGCAACATGGATGCATCTAGATAGTAAAAGTCTAAGTGGAATAAGTCAGATGGAGAAAGACAAATACCATATGATTTCACTTATATGTGGAATCTAGGAAACAAAACAAACAAACAAAAACAGAAACAACCCATAAATACAAAGAACAAACTGATGGTTGCCAGAGGAGAGGAGGTCAGGTGATGGGCAAAATGGGTGAAGGGGAGTGGGAAGTACAGGCTTCCAGTTATGGAAGGAATGAGTCATGAGAAGAAATGGTACAGCATAGGGAATATAGTCAATGGTATTGTAATAGCATTGTATGGTGACAGCTGGTAGCTAGAGTTGTGGTGAGCGTAACATATAGACTTGTTGAACTGCTATGTTGTACATCTGAAGCTAATGTAGTGTCAACTATACTTCAATAAAAAAATAATGTGGTTGTAGCAATGTATACTCCTGCAAGTGGCTTGTGAGAGTTCCATTTGCTCTGAATGCTTGCCAACAATTGGTATTGTCTATCTTTTTCATTTTGGTCATTCTGGTGGGTGTGTGGTTTTAATTTTGTCTTTCCCTATGCCTACTGAGGTCTAACCCCTTTCATATTCTCTTTTGAAAAACGTATGTTCAAGCTTTTGTTTGTTTGTTTTGTTCCTTTAAGGTCATTCTTATTTATTTGCAAGAACTCTTTACATATTCTGGATTTGAATCTTTTGTCAGATATATTACAAATATTTTTTCTGGAATTGTTTTTAACAACAACTCACACTTGTAGTGGTCCTACATTAAGTGTCAGTAGATATTTATGAAAAGACCCTAAATTAAGAGATATTTCAAAGGAAAAAACAGAAGGATTTAGGACGGTTTGACCATAGTGGATGAAAGAGAAGAGATACTCATGCTAAAATCTGAAGTCAAGAACAATATGCATTACTTCATTCAAAAGATTTGGTCTGTGCAAGGTAAACATCTAGTTAAGTTACATAATCTCTGTTTCCTAACTCTTGGCTACCTTATAATTATCTCCACTCCTTTCTCTTGGTTGTTCCATGTTTTGTCCATGAAGAGGCTCATCATTGTTAATAGCAAATGTTTTCTGAACATTACTGGGTTTCAGGCACTAGCCCAAGCACTTCAGATTGTTAAAACTACATGTAATAGGTACTATTATTATGCTCTTTTTACAGAACATTTGGCTAACTTAGCTAAGGCTATCTAGTTAGGCAGAGGCAGAGCCAGATTCAGATCTAAGCAGACCGCCTGGAGAGACCATACTCTTAATGGCTGCCTGCCTGCTACACTATGTTGACCTCATGTCGACCATGGGACTTCAGTTCTTTAATTCAAACTAAATGTCAGTCTTATTAAACGTATGGCCCAAACTCATTTTCAGCAATGAACTTGAAGAAACCAGACTGCAGAGGATGGGAAAAGAAAGAGGTAGATAGAGAGTAAAAGCAGTGGTCCTTGTATCAGAAGAACTGACCTCAAGTTCTGGCTCTTTTCATGATGACTCTGTGGCTTTGGGTAGGTCACAAACAAATCTTACTCTTCCCAGCTGTAAAGAGGAGGTACCACTACTTGTCTTTTCTACATTAGAGTGGTTAGGGGGTGGCTGCAAAGATGAGAAGAGATAAAAGTGGTGAGAGTTATTTTCTCAATAAATATTCATTTGTCCCCTCAACTAAAAGAACAATTATAAATGCCTGCTGGATGCCAGGCACTGTGCTGGGAGCTTAGTAAATTGAAAGGTCAAAATATAATGATTGCAACAATAATCAGGTCACTTTTGCTGGTAGTTCATTCAATCAGTTGACTAGAACTTATCAAGGGCCTATGATAGTCTAAGGATTGTGCCAGATGGAGTCTGTGTTCTTATGGAGCTGATCTTACAGTGAATGGATGAATGAGTAAATGAATGAATAAAGCATATTGCCCCCTTTTCTCTCATCCAGCACTCACCTGGCACCCTATGAATGGCTCTTTGGTTCTGTTTTATTTCCTGGCAAACCTCACCCAGACATTTCCTCTTACACTCCTGCATTTAAGCTGCATATTCCAATAGATGATCCCACTTGTCTATGGCTTTATTATTTATTGTAACTCCTCCCTTTGTCAGCCTGTTAAGTATTCCAAGCACTATTTCCATCCAGTTCTTATATTTAATTCCCTCTTTACTCATCAAAGGGCCTGTAGATCTTCTAATTTTTCTAAAATCATATTAATTAACTAATATGAGTACAGTTTAAATTTCAGTCCTCTAATCAGTATTTAGGTACATTCAAGCTTTTCTCTCAAAAGTAAGCCCACTTCAGGGGTGCCTGGGTAGCTCAGTTGTTAAGTGTCTGCCTTCGGCTCAGGTCATGATCCCAGGGTCCTTGGATCGAGCCCCACATCGGGCTCCCTGCTCAGCGGGAGGCCTGCTTCTCCCTCTCACACTCCCCGTGCTTGTGTTCCCTCTCTCATTGTGTCTCTCTCTGTCAAATAAATAAATAAAATCTTTTTTTTTTTTTTAAGTAAGCCCACTTCAGATTAACCCTAAGCCTGCTACAACAGAATTACTATGTTACCTATTACTGCATTTCTTTAAAGTGTTAAACATGAGTCCAAGAACCCCTGTGAGGTAAAATATTCAAACAGTAACAAAATAGGTATTTATTAAACAGAACGAAATATTATTAGCATAGTTGATTTGGTTGTATGAGTTTGGAAGTGGTAACAAAATGATACCTCTTTTAAAACATGCCGCACTTTAGACTTGCCATTGATTCCGAGGGACATCTTTTCCAACTAAACCAAATTAGTGATACTTCACCAGATGCATAGCACACACACAGCTTTTGAATTAGGACAGTGACAAAGAGAAAGGAAAAAAGGCATTTTCTCAGGATGAATTTTATGATATTTTAAAACCAAATCACCTCAGGATTGGAACTGTGTTTGATCACATGTATTTTAAAAAGTTCAACAAGGTAGTGAGAATGTAGGAAATATTGAGTTTACTTGGCCCACAATTTTCCCCCAGAGACTAAGAGGTCTGATGAATCTGCACCAAGATACACAGTTTTGAATAGGAATTTTTTAAAAAGTTATGTTTTAAAATAGTATTTAACCTATGGGAACGATTGTGAAAAACAGTAATAATTCTAAAATTGATTAGAGAATTGGAATAAAAGATACACTGATATTAGTTAATTAATGATGACTTTGAATATCTGATGTTATAAGCAAGTGTGAATTATGATTTTTTAAAAACTTATTTACTAGTCAAAATCATAAATGAAATGAGAGACTGGGGTAGTCCTACCAATTTAGAAAAAATATATGACAGCAGGGGTCAGACATTAGGGAGCCAATGCCAAATTCTGTTTGTATGTGCTAGTGTAGGGAGGCATTTGGATAAATGTTGCTTTCTTCTATCATTCAAATTGATCTCAGTACTTGGTTTTACTAGAGAGCAACATAAACTCATTTCTATTATGACATATTCCTGTGGGTGTAGTCTTCCCCTTGAAAATGAGATACAGTCCAGATTCACAAGATTTCTTCCTCAGGAAAGAGAGAAAGGTGTCTATGGCTGGCAAGTGTCTTTGTGGGCAAGGTGTTAACAGGGGTGGTAGGCATGGAAGAAAGTTTGTCTGGGTGTTGTCAGGGTCAGCTTTGAGCATAACAGGGAAGTAAAATATCTCCAGCTTTGTTGCTGGCTACCTTTAACTCTCTGCTCTGCTAACCCTGAAAAAAAAATATGTGCTCTTCATTTATCCAGGAAATGACTATCCCAATAATCCCAACTTGGTACTCATTCACACCAAGATGAAAGTGATTAATAACAGTTTAATAACTTACTTCACCTATAAAGTGACTAGGAACTAAAAATAATGAATAAGGGGCGCCTGGGTGGCACAGTAGGTTAAGTGTCTGCCGTCGGCTCAGGACATGATCCTGGGGTCTTGGGATTGAGCCCTGCATCGGGCTCCTGCTCAGTGGGGAGTCTGCTTCTCCCTCTCCCTCTGCTCCTCCCCACTGCTCATGCTCTCTCTCTCTCTCTCAAATAAATAAAATCTTTTAAAAAACAAAAATAAAAATAATACACAAGACTCAATGAAGAAAATTTTGAAACACTATTAAAAATATAAAAGAAGATCTTAACTAGTAGAGGGATGGTAAATACTCTTGGATGGAATGAGTTCATATTATAAAGATATTAATCCTCCTCAAATTAAGTGATAGCCCAAAGTCTCTTCTGCATTTTTTTACAGGAACTTGACAAATTTATTATAAAATTTCTGTAAAAAATATATGAAATTTCCATAAATAGCTAAGTTAGCCTTGAAAAAGAGCAAAGAGGGCAGACTTTCCTGTCCAGATATAAAGACATTCCTCATTAATAAAAATATTATGAAACTGGCTCAAGAACAAAAAAAAAAAAAAGAAAGAAACCAATGGAACGAAACAGAGTTCAGAGATAGCTATTTATATATGGAAACTCACATATGATAAAGGACTCACTGTTAGTGAACTGTGTTAGGAAAACTGGCTCACTATGTGGAGGAAAACAAACTGGATTCCCTACTTTCCATCACATACAAAAATCCACTAAAGACCTGATTGTAAAAGGTAAAACCATAAAAAGAGGAAAAGATAGAAGAATACCTCTGTGACCTAGAGGTGGAAAGAGACTTTCTAAACAAAGCCTTGAAAAGTGCAAACCATGTGACAAAAAATAATGTCTTAGATGTCATCCAAATTAAGGTTCTGTTAAAAAAAAAAAAAACAGACAAAGTTAGTAGAATGCAAATTGAGAGTAGAGGTTGTTATGCCTACAAGCAAAAAGAGAAATAATACATAAAATATACAGGAAACTCTTTGAATCAACAACATAAAATACATAAATACATAGAATATACAGGAAATTCTAAATCAACAACAACAATAAAAGACCAGAGCCCTCTAGAACAATGGGCAGTTGATATAAACAATCAGTTCATAGAAGGGGAAACTCAAGTGGTTCCAACTGTATGAGAAAAAAAAATCTAATCACCACAATAATAAGATAGTATTTGAAACCTCCAAAAGTTGGCAAAAATCTGAGCTAGATAGCGTGGGTGGGGATGTGAGGAAACAAACCTCTATTCAATGATTTGAGAGAGTAATCAATGCTGTCTTTTTGGAGGGCGGTTTGGCAGTATCTAGTACAAGTCAGTAAACTTACCTTTAAGACCCAGTGTACCTACTCGTTGGGTAATTATTCCAAAAATATTCTCAAAAATATGCCATTACATGACTTGGATGAGGTTGCTCAGTGCTGCAGGGTCTGTCGAGTGCAATTGGACATGGATTAGGTGCCCATCACAGGGGGAACAAAAAGGTAAAATATGGATACACACTATGGAATGGCATGTTAGAAAAAGGATCTGCTTATAGCAACATGGATAGATTACAAAACCACAGTCCTGAATGAAAGATTAAGAAAGAGAACCATTCCTATAAAATAAAAATACAGGCTCAACAACACTATGTTTTACAAGGATTCAGAAATGCATATAAACACATTAGAGCAGTGGCCTTTGGCAGGTGTAGAGGTGGTGTGTGGTGCAGAGGTATGGAGCATAAGGAGAGTGAGGTCTCACACATGCGCATGTAGACACACACATACACACACACACAGAGGGGATGAGAGAGAGAGAAGGAACTGGCAGAGAACAATGATCATGTGTCTTGTACTGGGGAGTATGATGAATACAAAACTTCTTACCTGAGTTACCTGAAGTTGTATTTCTCCTGGAGGGATGTATACTTCAAAAGAATGCTGGACGCCTGGGTGGCTCAGTCGGTTAAGCATCGGCCTTCGGCTCAGGTCATGGTCCCAGAGTCCTGGGATCAAGCCCCATATCGAGCGTCACAGTTGGCCCCACAGTTGGCTCCAGGCTCAGTGGGGAGCCTGCTTCTCCCTCTCCCTTTTGCTTGTGTTCTCTCTCTCACAACTCTCTAAATAACAAATATTTTTGAGATGTCTTGTATCACTGTTCAGAAATCCCAGCACAGATTTTCACTTTAGTGGGTTTTGGTCAAGCTCACGGAAGCCTACGATCTTGGTTCCATTAACACTATCTTTTGGAAGTTTGTCCCTCAGGGCTATATAATGAACCAGGCCGCTGCTGTTAAAGACTGGTTTGTAATTTTCTGGCATTCTATTTTTGTTTCACAGCTATTTATTTCCTATTCAGGAACAATAATGAAGCTGGCAAGGAGGACTGTGCCAAACCCTCACCTTAAGAGTACTGTAAAGGCAGTCCCAAATCACCTCCATGCATGTTCCCAAAGATATTTAGTGAGTTATTTAAATTCACAGATCTATATATCTATTCACTTAACATCATGAAAAGATGATTTCTTTTTATGTGTCTGGCGCTGTTTTAAGTATTGGAGATACAAAGATAAAAAAGACTAAGACTCTTCCCTGGAAAGCATATAATTCGATTATGTCAAAACTTATTTTCCATGGGAACAAAATTATGTGTGCTTGTCATGTTCCCAGGCAAACCAACAAAAGCCTATTTAATCCACAAGATAGCTTAAACCGAGGCGCCGATAGCTTAAACTCAGTCGGTTAATGGGCTGCCTTCGGCTCAGGTCATGATCACAGGGTCCTGGGATCGAGTCCCACATCAGGCTCCTGCTCGGCGGGGAGCCTGCTTCTCTCTCCCCCTCTGCCTGCCTCTCTGCCTACTTGTGCTCTCTATCTCTCTGCCAAATAAATAAATAAAATCTTTTAAAAAAAAAAAGATAGCTTAAACCTAGTGCTAATATAATTATACAGAGTTTTGGACAAAAATGGCCATATCTCATAGAATAGAAAATTGGATGAAAAAGAGTTTCCTCATCTTGGGCTCATGAACAACCTCAAGCAAATGTTTGGAATGGGTCTAGCTTTTAATTACTCTCCCGAACCTTCCCTTTTGCATCTGTCTTCTAAGGCACATTCCCAAATGCTCAGTGTCATCATGATGTTCTAATCCTTCACTGTGCTTCCCCACCTGGGTCTCTGCCATCTCACCAATGCTCAAGATTGTATAATTATTCTCTTTCCTTCTTCCAGTTCTTCAACACTCCTTATCTTGACTAGTTGTGAGGAGAAAAATCTGATCAAACGAATTTGCACATTCCTTCCCCTAGTGCACATGCTCCCTGCCGCCACCCCTTGGAAGGGTTTCCAGTCTAGTTTTTAGGTGTTATTTAGAACTCGATGTATTTTTAATAATTCAAAGTCAACATATAACCACCTTATTGCCAGATTCTCTTCCTTAGACATCCATATACATAATAAAAATTGTTATAAGAATTTTGGAAATATTATTTTGAGACTTAATTTGTGTGTTGTTTAGAATGAGCACAAGTAAGATTTTAAGATGAGCTACTATATCCACTGTATTCTTAAAATACTCGTACGTTAAAAGAAATAGTGATTAGATGGTTTAGCATTAGTATTTCCAAATTTAAATTGATACCAATTATAATTCAATAAAAAAATTTTTTTAAGTAGTCTCTACACCCAATGTGGGGCTCAAACTCATGACCCCAACATCAAGAGAGTCACATTCTCTACTGACTGAGCTAGCCAGGCGTCCCTCAATAAAAAAATTTTAAGATCTATTTGCATCCACCATAATCATTAAGATTACTTTAGAAAGTCACAGAATGGGAGGAAAACAATGCTTAGATTAGCCAACACTGTTATTTTTAAAATGTGAGTCTTCCTCAGGATTCAACATATTAAAAAAAAGAGAGAGATAAAATTATTTTTAAAAATGGAATTACCTCCAAGCTATCACTATTTATTTTAAAGTAAAGGATATAGGACTCGGGTCCTTTATTTCTGATCACCTTTAATGAGATAAGAATCTATGAAGCTGGTGGGAAAATGAGTCCATGACCAAACTGTTTACTCAGCTACTACAGAAGATCAAAAAATATTATACTGAATCTGGAATCTATGAAGACAAAGCAATCGTTTTCTTTGAAAAATAAGTGGGGTTTAGACAATTTCTGGGATTTATCTGTAAAAACACCTTCGGGGCCCTAATAGTGACGTTTAGGGAAACACTCGCATTTCAAGGTGGGAAAAATAGGAGGTGGCGTTTTGTGGGCTCCTGTGGTGGTTAGGTAGTTCTCAGAAGACCGTACTGGAAATTAGATAATTGCTGATGTCATACTTTTTACTAAAAAAATGTGTGTTTTGGGGGCTATAAAAGCGGCAACTTCTGCCTTCCCCTCACAAGCAGAATCATCGAAACAGGTAAGTGTTTCAGCAAACTTGCTAAGATGGGTTCGTTTGATGTGATATGCTTCCTGATACCTAATGGTTTGCCTTTATGTTTTTGCTTCTTGTTCTCTTGATACCAGGTTCTCCTTTTCTAGTCACCCTTTGCTCCAGTTAGAGTTGTCTGCGATGGCTGCCCTGCAGAAATGTGTGAACTCTTCCCTTATGGGAACTCTGGCCTCCAGCTGCCTCCTTCTCCTTGCCCTGTGGGTGCAGGGAGGAGCAGCTGTGCCCATCGGCTCTCACTGCAGGCTTAACCACTCTGACTTCCAGCAGCCCTATATAACCAACCGCACCTTCATGCTGGCTGAGGAGGTACTCATCTCAGTCTCTCTCTCTCTTTCGCATCTTCTCTACTTGAAACCTGATAATAGTTCCTAAAAATTTCTCCAGAGCGCTACTAAGATCTTTGAGAACCCATCATCTATCCTCATCTATCCTCACTGGCAGACCAGAGATTATTTCCTATGTCTCTTTAGAGACTCTTTGGAGATTGAGCTTTACCAGAAGACCTTCCATTTTGGCCTTGATGATATGTACGTTGAGTTTTACTCCAAAAAGCGCATTTATGAACCCACCTGACTGTTCTTCCCCCTTACTCCTCTGTGCATTATTTTAAACTCATGCACACATCTGAATTCTTTCTTTAGGCTTCATGGGGCTGCTCTGGGGAGAATGGATAGAGTGCATCTCTACTCACAGACTTTTCTTCTATCTCTTCGATGTCCAGGCACTTAGTCTTTTCTTCTCTTCCAGGCTAGTTTGGCAGATAACAACACAGATGTTCGTCTCATTGGGGATAAACTGTTCCACGGAGTCAATGTAAGCCATAGTCATCATGAGCAGGGCAATGTGTCATCCATGGTTATTTGGATGCTGGTGATGATGGTTTGGGTCTCCTGGATGCCCTCTAATATGATCCCTGCTGTTTCACTTTTGCCTGCAGGCAGGAGAGCGCTGCTATCTGATGAAGGAGGTGCTGAACTTTACCCTTGAAGAAGTACTGCTCCCCCAATCCCATAGATTCCAGCCCTATATGCAGGAGGTGGTGCCCTTCTTGGCCAAGCTCAGCAACAGGCTAAGCCAATGTGTGAGTTCTTCTCCCAGCCTAACTCCACCCTCTCCTATTTGCCTGCCTTCCCCCCTTCTTCCCTTTAGAGCCCTTCTCTGCCCTGCCCCTTTCTGTGCTGGCAGCAAGAGGTGCCTCAGCAACACCATCACAAGAGTCACTTGGAATCACTACTTTAATTGAGTCACATTTTGAATATATGGTGATGAAGGGGGTCTGAAAGACAAGAGCACAGAAGGCTCCTTTGTCCCTGGGAAAAAGCAACTCAGGTTATGTGAGACGACAAAGGCGTTGGGAACTTTAAGGGAAAATGCCTAGATGTGGACACAGATGCCCCGAGTATAAATGGAAGGGATGGGAGAGAGAAAGTAACAGAAAGATTTAATGTTCAGTGCTGGGTGGGCAAAGATGGTTGCCCCTTGGATGTCAGGAGAAGTGACAAAGTCAGAGGTGTGTGACCTTCCTTGATGGCTCTGAACATTTAAAATGATGAAAAAAGACTGGAGAGGAGTGCGCAGAGTGAAGGGACCTAGTATTTATTGAAGACGGCCTCTTCATTTTATGTCTGTTTCTTGTTCTGAGCATACATTTTTTTTTTTTTTGTAGAGTTAGGGTTTTATTCTTCACAGAATTTGCATAAACCACTCCACTCTTTCCACAAACTTAAACCTCAGTAGGATTTCCCAAAGATGAAGAGAGGTCCCATGTAAGGGAAATGACTGGATTTTGGCGTCCAAGGGAATTTAAGAGCTCTGAAAATCTAGGTCACTGGTGAAATCTAGGTCATTGTGGGCAAAATTGCTAAGAACTTTTAACTCCAGGTGCATCGTAACACACCTCAATTAGGGACGCTGGAGTTCATAAAGCTTCAGAACAACAGTATTAAAATAAGTGCTCTGGTTTTCATTTTGTAGCGTATTGAGAGCGATGACCAGCATATCCAGAGAAATGTGCAAATGCTGAAGGACACAGTGAAAAAGGTACTACTAATAACTATTAATGCTAACCTATTAAATAGGAGAGACAAATGTTTTTCTTTCCTTCCCTTTCTTTCTTTTTTCCCTATGTATAATTTTCTACTTGATTCGCCTGCATCAGTTTGATTATTTAGGTGCATATATATAATATACCTGTATATATTATATATATCTGTATATTTATAAATAAGTCTCCAAATTTTGCAAACCATAGAATGGCTGGGAAGTTAGGTCCTCTAAGCTCATCACCCCATGTTCTGGGCATGACCAGTGGCAGGGCCAGGGCCAGAATGCAGGTCTCTTGAATCCCACCCAGCATTCTTACCAGCAGCAATTTGTGTTCGTTTTAGTATTATTAATTCTTCAGGAAATTCGATATTCCTACTGATTCATATAACTTGAACAAGGATTTGTTTAAAAACAGAGGAGTACTCGGGGACAAATTTATTTGAGGTAATTTTGGAAGCCATTGACTTGATGATCTAAAACTTGGAGAAATAAACCCAGAACAACCATAACAGAAGAGTTGTACTTACCTATAGGATGAATTTCTGGAATGATTGATACTTATATTTAATTATCATACCTAACAGCTATTGATTTTAATTTAAAAGCAAGAGTGAGCGACCCCCAATTTCTTTTATGGAGTTTCAAATAGAATGGAATTATTAGAGTGAATGCAAGTCTGAACTGGAAATTCTCTTTTCTTCCTCTCTCTTTTCCGTTTCCTTTCTGGTTTCTTCCCTCCCTCATGTCCCCAGTGAGCATCTATCTGGCGTAGGCTAGTGTGCATTTGTACAGAGAATGATACTATCACGTGGCCTATTTGGGGAAAAGAACTACTAGTAGAAGGCTCAGACTAGCAGTTGTGACTCATCCAAAAACCAGAGGAATGATTACTAGCAGCGAAAGTGATGCTCTTGCAAGTGGGTACAATTAAACCTTAGCAGCATGAAGGTTCTAGCTGATGGAATTTTTAGTAACAGGTGTAACCTCAATCTTCCCTTTTTTCCACCTTGATGTTTCTTTAAAAAAAAAAAAAGTATTTCTTCCCGCTCATGATTTAATGAATGTGACCATTGCTGTGATCATTGAAGTCTTTGTAGTCTTTCACTGTGAAGATCAATTCTCTTGTCATGGGTCTCTTACCCAGGAGAGGAGGGCTGAATATTAGGACGCCATTGCCAAGAAGTGCTTTGCACTTCCGGTTTGAAGAATTCCTGATGTCGGTTTACTTTGTTGGCTTTAGAAAAATGCAGTGTGAGAGAGAAACATCTGAGGGGGATCCATGTGGGGAAATAGATTTTAAAGCTTTTAACCCATTTTAAGAGAATTGACTTTCACATTTGCAATAAGGTGCCATGTGGAAGAGTGGTTATGCTTTTTTTTTTTTAACCCAGTGGCTCCAGAAAGCATAGGTGAGAGAGAAATGTTACTCTGAGGAAGCTCAACCTGAGGGGAAACTGGTCAGCACTGGCTGAAATGGAAGGGCGTCTTGGAGATGTTAATTCTCTGAGACTGGAGGTAACAGCAGAGGGCAGGCTGTGGTAGAATGCATGATAGACAGTAGGGCAAGAGAACTTGAAGCATTCTTTATGCTCTTGGGCGTCTTTGAGATCTAAGAAGTACCGCTTGGCATTATGTGCAAGGAAGTATGAAAGGGGGAATGATGGGAGACAGCAGGAAGAGAAAGGAGAACAAAGCATCAAGGACAATGATGGCTTATGGTTTTCCTTGAAAGAATCTACAGCAAATTTAATAGATTAGAGGAATTTCAGAGGAGGATGCTTTGGACTTGAATTTACCTTCCTCTCCTATGGAGTCTGAAAGCCTCACTCACATAGGACTTGGAAGGAGGAGGAAAGAAGTGGTGTTTAGAATGTGTATCCGCTTTCTACTAATTAAAGCAACTGGATGGGACTTATTTGGTATTTTCCCCACAAAAGTGAACACCTGTATTTTTTTCCCTTTGTTAGAGAGGTGGGAACAGAAAAAACCCACGTGTACCGGTAAATGTGCAGTTTTGATTCAAAGCTGTGTGAGCTGAGCTGTTATAATTAGTTGGTCATAGACTGTCGGCGAGGGGATAAGGCAGGACCAGGCCTAATGGGGGGCATTCGGTCCCGCAGATGCCTGCACAGCTTCCATCTGCTTGCTCTGGGGAGGAAGTGACTTGAAACAGTTTTATTAGTGTAGATGGAATTGAGAGCGGTGCCTGCTGGTGCCCTTTCAGTTCAATTAGCCATAATTTTAAGGTCTATGGCAAATCATATTATAGTCTCGCTAAAAGGGTATTATTAAGACTATTTTACAAAAAGGAAAAAACTTGGTTTCTGTCTCCAGCAACTTCACCATCTTTTTCTATTTTGTTCCTCTTTAAAAAGCATGGTATAGGGCGCCTGGGTGGCTCAGTTGGTTAAGCGACTGCCTTCGGCTCAGGTCATGATCCTGGAGTCCCTGGATCAAGTCCCGCATCGGGCTTCCTGCTCGGCAGGGAGTCTGCTTCATCCTCTGACCCTATCCCCTCTCAGGTGTTCTCTCTCTCTCATTCTCTCTCTCTCAAATAAATAAATAAAATCTTTTTTTTTTTTTTTTTAAAAAGCATGGTATAAATGCTCAAATACTCGTGTGTTCTTACTTTTACAGCTTGGAGAGAATGGAGAGATCAAAGCAATTGGAGAACTGAGTTTGCTGTTTATAGCCCTGAGAAATGCCTGCATTTAACCAGAGCAAAGCTGGAAAACAGAGACTAACCCTTCTTGCCTGTAAGAAATAGCAACAAGATCCCCTACAGGTTTTCTTTTACCAAAGGGAAAATGGGAAGCCAAACTTTACAATCATGAGTGGGTTCTAAATAAATCCCTGTTTAGCTTTAAAAAGACAACAATGTCACCTGTGTCCAGAAGACCAGAAGGTAGACCTTCCAAGCTTAATGAGAATTACTGATAACATTTTATTGTAGTTGGTGTTTTGGACACAGAAATTGATTTTTTTAAAGCAATTGTCTATTCCCATAAAAAAGATTACTTCCCCTTCCTTTAGGGAAAAAAAACCCCTAGGTAATTTCATTTCCAGGATCAATACTTTATATTTATGAGTTTATTTATTATAGTCAGTACACATTTTATTTATGTCATTTTAATAACATGGATTTATTTATAGAAGCATATGATATTGTTACTTAAGTATAAAGCTAATATTTATATTTATGACAGTAATTATGGAGCTATGTTTATTTGACCTCAATAAACACTTTGATATCCTACATCTTGTGTCTTTGTGATTTGTGTCTCTTTACTGTTATCATCATCATCACCATCACCACCATCACCATCATCATCATGTAATCATTCCCATTTGCTAAATGGGCCAAGGATCTCATATACTTTGTTCTTGACTCTAAGCCAATGAGGGCATGTGTGATGATGAGCACTGGGTGTTATAGGCAACTAATGAATCAGTGAACACTACATCAAAAACTAATGATGTACTATATGTTGGCTAATTGGCTGTTAGTATGAGCTCTATTTTAAAGTTGAGAAAACGGAAAATCAGAGACATGTTACAAACATTGGGGTAACTATAAGTAGTGGACCTGTCTCGAGCGAGGTCTATCTGATTTCTGGGCTCTCTGCTATATTGCCTACATAGATGTATTATGTTGAGTCAGCATGTAATTCTGAAAGAAACACAGTAAGACACCAAAAAGAATCCATTGGCCTCATTAGCAGTTGTGGATAAAAGAACGGAGTGCTATTGCCAGCAGAGAAATACAAATACAGTGGTTTCTGCTGGGGAGGAGCTCCTTTAGCTCTAGTTTGAATCTATTAGGGAGGGCATCCTTCAGTGTTCCTGTAAGTCAGGAAATAAAGTAAAGGGGAAGTGGACTGAGTCTGGGGAGTCTTCGAAATTTGTGCAGTGGTAGAGAGAAGAGAGAAGCAGTAGAGAGAGTTGGACTGGTTCTATCTAGAAGAATGGACAAGTGACATCAGCATTGAGGGATGCGTAATTTTTTTCCACAGAAAGTGAAAGTCAGTGGTCAGGAGAGGTCAGTGGGTCAGTGGTCGACTGTATACGGTGTTTCCTTCTCTGAAAAGTCAGGAACCCCGGGTTTATTGTACAGGTCACTCACCAATTGGTTGTCAGGTTCCTGTAGGAGTAGGTCAAGGCTGGTGGTGATTGGTGAGCACACATGCAAATTGCAGGTTCACTCATGGGTAAAGTGGAGTTAATATTTTTGGCTGTGGGCTGCAAATGCTGACAGGCCCCAAAGCTAAGCTTCACAGATAATAGAATTATAATTACTTCTGGGATAAACCAGGGTGTAGGACTCTTTCTTTCTCCAAATGCATCTCAGTGTAATAACTTAGCAAAATTTGGGATTGTACTTATTTTTGACCAATTATGGAGTAATCTTCTATTAATTGAGCCATAAATGGAAGAATGTCCTTAGAATTGGATTCATGAATGCTTCCATCTAGGGCAAGGGGTCTGAAATGAAGAGATTTTAAAAATTCTGGATGCTAATGAACATAAAAGCATAAGGTACCAGGATCTTCTTCAGTTCCAAAGGGCAGTGCTGGCAAATTCTGCAGCTACGTGAGATAGTCCAGATTCCCCACAGGGAGTCTTGACATAACCCTCAGTACCTGCTGGAGCAATTCCTTTGCGCCAGTGGCCGTGGGCAGCATTTGGCTGGAGCTACTGACACTGTTCTTGCTCTTGGCACTGGCAGAGGCCTTAGGTATCTCCTCCCCCAGGAGCAGACGGCAACACCCAGGTGCTCAGGAAGACCAATCTATGAGGCTGCATGAGACATAAGCCCCCAGAGACACCAGCCAGCATTTAGGACTGGTGAGAAGCCGCTGGAGGGTTTCGAGCGTGGGAAAAACTTAGTATGACTCATGATCGAAAAAGATCACTTTGGTGTTGGGTGGGGAGTAAGTCTAGGAGGGGTTAGACTAGAAGCAAGGTCAGCACAATAGTTTCCAGGGGAGGTGATGATTGCACTGGGGAGGATGGGAGTAGAGCCCGAGAAAACTGGCGTGTGACCCTTTCTGTGACACTTGGTTTGGTTTGCCTGTGAAATAAGGGCTACATATAGGTCAGATTCACTAAGAGGAAAAGCGATCTGTTAATTTTTCTTCTGGTTCTTCATTTACACTATATTATTCACTAGCATGCAGTGCTTCATATAAGTAAGGACAGACGGGATTTTGTTCTAAAAAGAGGTCAAGATTTTAAGATTTGAGTGAAGACACAAGATTCATGAGAAGCAGTGATACCAAGGGTTGAAAGCTGAGGTCCTCTTGTCTCTGAGGCAACCACAGCTCTAGTGACTTTATCTTTAAAATATACTTTTGGGGCTCCCGGGTGGCTCAGTTGGTTAAGCTTCTGATTCTTGATTTTGGCTTAGGTCATGATCTCAGGCTTGTGAGATGGGGAGCCCCATGTGGGGCTCCTGTGCTGAGTGTGGAGCCTGCTTAAGATTCTCTCTCTCCTTCTGCCCCTCCTCCTCCCCTCTGCTTGTGCTCTCTTTCTCTTAAAAAAACAAACAAACAAAAATCCCCAAAACATGTATATATATATATATATATATATATATATATATGCACATACATACTTTCAAGGAATGCTGAAAAATGTTGTTTTGTTGAAAAAACAGGTGAAGACTGGGATGATGGATCCTGATCACCAACAGAAAATCGTAGCACAGAGGACCACAGGGAAAGGGAGGGAAAACTGAACAGGAAGAAATCAGAGAGGGAGACAAACCATGAGAGACTCTGGATTCCAGGAAACAAACTGAGGGTTGCAAAAGGGAGGGGGGTGGGGGGATGGAGTAACCAGGTGATGAGCATTAAGGAGGGCATGTGTGATGATGAGTACTGGGTGTTATATGCAACTAATGAATCATTGAACACTACATCAAAAACTAATGATGTACTATACGTTGGCTAATTGAACATAAAAAGCCTAATTACCTCAAAAAAATAAAATAAATAAAAGAGAAAAAAATTGTATTGCTGCTAAACCATGAGGGCTGGGTAGACTGTAACTGGACCAAAGACATGGACTGGATTGTCTTGTCAATTCACTCAATAGTCTCGTCAATGGAGAACTGCATCAGTTGAAAAAGACAGGATCATCAAGAACTCCAATTTTTTTTTTTTTAAGATTTTATTTATTCATTTGAGACAGAGATACAGAGAGAGAGAGAGAGCATGAGCGGGGGGAGAGGCAGAGGGAGAGGGAGAAGCAGGCTCCCCGCTGAGTCAGGAGCCCAATGTGGGGCTCGATCCCAGGACCCTGGGATCATGACCTGAGCCGAAGGCAGACGCTTAACCATCTGAGCCACCCAGGCGCCCCAAGAACTCCATTTTTATAGGAATGAGGGTTTAAGTCACTTTACCAGGTGAAGGACCCTGTCCAATGGAGGTGCAGGCAGAGGGTAAAGGGAAAATGGAATGAGTGGTGGAAGAAGGAATTCATGATATTTAATTTAGGTCATGTGAACAGCTATAAAAATAGGAACTATAGCAGATAAGCAGATAAGGGGCTTAGTGAATTAATAGGATTTGGGCTCACACCATGCCTTGGCCCTTAACCTAATATGAGCTGATAAGACAACTGCCTCAACACTCTGTACTCTAACTTTCTCCTTTTTGAGTTTGGGCAGCTGACATCCACTAACACTTCCCACCACCAAATGCCTCACAAGAATTATGGGAAATGTGATGTTGCTGATGGTATGGAGTGAAATCCATTCAAAAAGCTAAATACAAAGCAATTCCATAGTTTCTGACACAGCCAGACAAGAGATGTCACCTCCCGGAGAACATCCACCCTGTAGGAGACCCATCCACACCCTACCTGGCCCACTTTTGCTGATAACCTCTGACATGTGAAGTCTGCTGGAGATCCCCTGATTTAAAGCCATGGTAGCATCATTCTGTGTTTTCTGTCCATGGTTTTGTCAAAGTCTCTATGCTTTCGTCTTCAGTGGGTGGTTCTAATGGACTGGGACATGTCCTCAGAGCATGTGCAATCTGCTCTTCACTGTCTCCACAATCTTTGAACTGCAGGGTCCTTGTTCTTCAAATGAGGAGAGTGACACCTACCCTCAGGTAAGAATTAGATCACTCCATCATGGCTAGAAGTAGAATTTCCTAAATTGAATTCTTAAAAAATTTTTCATTTTTATTTTTCTTTCTTTTTTTTTTAAGTAGGCTCCATGCCCAGTGTGGAGCACAACATGGGGCTTGAACTGACGACCCTGAGATCAAGACCTGAGCTGAGATCAAGAGTCGGCCACTCAACTGACTGAGCCACCCAGGTGCCCCTAACTTGAATTTTAATGATGTTCAGAAAAGAGAAATAAGGTGCAGCACCCTCCAATTCCCTTCTCTCTCCCCAAGTGTGGAGCCCAGGGAGGCACCTCTCTGCCCTACCCAAAAAGTAGACACACCCCAGGCAGCCTGCCCCCACATCTTGTTGGCCAGATATGGTACATGTGCTCATGACAATCATTGGCTTAGATCAGGGATGGGAAAACTTTTCCTGTAAAGGCAAAATAGTAACTCTTTTAGGCTTTGGGGGCCATATATTACCTTTGTTGCATATTTTTTCTTCTTCTCCATCTTTCTCCTCCTCTTCTATCCTTTGAAAGTATAAAAACCTTTCATAGCTCATGGGCTTTATAAAAACAATGTGTGAGTCAGATTTGGGCTGTAATTTGCCAACCCCTGGCTTAGATCACTCACAGTTCATTTTCTAGCACTAGGCACAAACAAAATTCTGTGAGAGGGATTAAAAGGGAACGGCTTTGTGGGCAGCTAATAAGATCTGCTCTGAGTGACAGAATGGCCAATGTATTCAGCATTGAGGATAACCCAGAGTCAACAAAAATTACATTTAAAATTAAATTTCCCTATCAACCATGAGTTGTTACAGCAAAACCATGAACTGTAATCATTACCATAGCAATGTTTTATCTTGCTAGCCATTACAAAAATAGACTATTTTATTAGAGTTTAGGTTCACAGCAAAACTGAGAGGAAGGCATAGAGATTTCAAATATACGCCCTGCCCCGACACATGCATAGTGGGCCCCCCTCGCCCCGCCCCCACACTGTTGACACCCCCAACAGAATGACACATTTGTCACAACTGGTTATCTACATTGTTGTTAGCTATTTCTTGATGACAATGAATTTCTTTTATTACAATAGAAAGTAAATCTCTGTATCCCATCTTATGGGCCATCTCGGATTCTCTTGGCCTCTCTTGTTCCCAGCTGTGTTCATTTCTGGCTCCTTTTGCCACTTTAGACTCAGGAAAAGTGCCATGGGGCAGACTGTGGAGTCTTTCTTCCCCTGAAGTGCTGATGGGCCAGGTAAAACTCAGAGGCACGAGAAGTTAACTCCCCGTGAGGCAAAAAATTTTGCATATCTACTGCATTTGAAAAAAATAAAAGAACACATTGATTCAGGGCAGAACCTCTGGAAGACATTAGCACCAAAACAAGTTTGTGGGAAGCTCTTCCTGGCTGATTCCTGCCATCAGAGAGCACCCAGGCTTGCACTACAAGAAACACAGGTGTGTTTAACTGCAGTAAGGTGAAGAGCTGGTGTGTAGGAAGTAACGAGAAAAGATACAGAACAAAAAGCAGTAGGCAGCATCACTGAACCCAGAGCTGCGGGCCAGGTTCCCATCAGACCCAGCCGGTCAGCTGCTCTGATCTGTCTATACACTTCTGGTTGGGTCTGAAATGCAGAGGAGAGGCAGGAAACAGTACAGAAGGGGGGGTGGGTGCCCACTGTGGGTTCTGTGGACCTTCTAGGCAACAGTAGAAGCTAAAGAGCTGCTTGTGCCTGCCCAGCAGAGCTCATAAGTGGGTCGAGAAGAAACATCCAAGAAGTCCTCCCTGGAGGAGTTTATTGTGTCAGCACCAAAATTTCTTCCTCCCTCTTCCTCCGAAACCTGACAGCCCTTGGGTCTTTCTTCCCTCCCGGGGCATTGGGTGGTGATCGTGTAGGGCTGTATCCAGGAATCCAACACTATTTACTGAACACATACTATGCACCAGGCACTCTTCAGAACAGGTGTAATAGCGATGAACAAGCAGACAAAATCCCTGCTCTGGGAGAGTATAGATTTTAGTGAAGGGAGATAGACAGTAAACAAATGCATAAGTAAAATATCTCGTATGTTGGATGATGACAAGGGCTTTGAAAGAAAGAAAGGAAACGAGATAGAGGAGCTGGGAGTGGGGTTACTTCCATTAGGGTCGTGTATTACTTTGCTAGGGCTGCCAGAACCAAGCCCCACGGGTTGAGTGGCTTCAGCAGCAGAAGCCTGTTTTCTTATCGTTTTCGAGGCCAGAAGCCTGACCTCAAGGTGTCAGGAGAGTTGGTTTGTCCTCAGGAATTCCTCCTTGGCTTGCAGATGGCCTCTGCGGATGTCCGTGTCTTCATCCCCCACTTCTTAGGAAGACAGCAGTCGTGTTGGATTAGGGCCCACCCAGAGGACTTCATTTTAACTCAGTCACCTCTTTGAAGAACCTGTCTCCAAATACAGTCACATTCTAGTGTAGTGGGCGTTAGGATTTCAACATATGAGTTTTGGTGGGGAGAGGGGGACAACATTCAGCCCATAACAGATATCATGGGAAAGCCTTGCTGAGAAAGTGGTATTTGAGCCAAGTCTTGAAAAATTTGAAAGAGCTGGCCATGCAGATATCTGGGGGAACAGCAAGGACAAAGGCCCCTGAGACAAAGGTGTGCTTGGTCAGTTGGAAGAGCAACAAGGAGGTGTTGTGGCTAGATCAGGAGAGCAAGGGGACTGCAGTAGGAGAAGAGGCCAGAAAGGTATGGGGAATGGGCAAAATCAGGTAGGCCCTTAGGCCATTGAAAGGACTTGGGTTTTTACTCTGAATGTGAGGGGGAAGTCCTTAGGGGAGAAATCGTGTTGCTAGTGTAAGTTCAGGTTCAAATGCATTACTCAGTCTGAGTAAAGTCTATCAGGTGCTGATTGCCACAGGGCCCCAGGGCTGAGGAGACAGACCAATGATTAATCCATTTTGATGGAAAAGGTATATCTATTTCTAGGACTCTCAGAAGATGATTTCTAAACTCCGTCTCCATTCTTGCTGTTATTACTGCAAAACTTATTTTTATTTTTTTTTATTTATTTGACAGAGAGAGAGATAGCGAGAGCAGGAACACAAGTAGGGGGAGTGGGAGAGGGAGAAGCAGGCTTCCCGCCGAGCAGGGAGCCCAATGTGGGACTCGATCCCAGGACCCTGGGATCATGACCTGAGCCGAAGGCAGACGCTTAACGACTGAGCCACCCAGGCGCCCGCAAAACTTATTTTTAATACACTTTGAAAATGAGGTAGAAAGGCTACCTTTGACAAAATTTTGAAGGATGCCTGGATTTGTGTTGTGCTTCCTTCCTCTTCCTTTTCTTTAGCTGAGCTCAGGGAAGGGGACAGCAGCAGAGATCTGTTTTCTGTCATCCTTTGTGCTGGGTTATGATCATCTGCTTCTAATTTTTGATTTTGTATTTTTTAAATCTTGGTTAAGGTATCATATTCTTTGCAGGATTTATGGCTGATGTGCCTTTCACTGCCAGAGAATGAATGGCCAATGTGGATGGTACCAATGTGTCTAAGCAGCAAATGCTAAACAGCATAGCTACAGAGCTATGAAGAAGATTGATACCAAAAAATAGCTATTGGAATAAATAATAATTTTTTTAATAGTAGGTTTATTTTTATACTTCCCATCAGAAGACCTTGGAGTCACACATAAATCATGTTTACTTATAAACCCAGAGGCAAAATGGTCCAGTGGAAATAGCACTGGGTTTGTTTTTCGAAGACACGGGTCAAGCCTAAGTTTGCTCCTTCCTGGCTCCGTGCCTTGGGGGAAGTCATTTTCCCTCTTTCCATCCCAGCTCTTCCACCTGCACACTGGAAAAAACAAGAACTCCTTCACCTCTTATAGAATGTTGGGAAGAACAAGTAAAGGAATACTTCGTGATGTTTAATATAGATATTTTTATAATATATATATGCAAGGGCTGTCAAATACCACAAACAATTGTTTTACTCTTCCTTAGTTTTTTTTCTTCTTGTTCCTTTTTCCTTAGGCCACTGTCCCATCTCTTATTGTCTGTAGTGTCCATCACAACCTCTGACATTCCATGTGTCCTGCTCTCCAGGGCGGTGGGAGGCAGCACAGGCAGTGGGAAACATAGGGCTTTGGGTTCTCATGAACATGGATGGAATCCCCTGCCTCTTTGATCTAAGGGTCACTTGGGCGTATGATTAAACTTCCTTGGATTCTGTAAAATGGAGCCATACCAGATGATCTAAAACTACCTACATTTTTTTGGGGCGCCTGGGTGGCTCAGTTGGTTAAGCAACTGCCTTCGGCTCAGGTCATGATCCTGGAGTCCCAGAATCGAGTCCCGCATTGGGCTCCCTGCTCGGCAGGGAGTTTGCTTCTCCCTCTCCCGCTCCCCGTTTGTGTTCCCTCTCTCGCTGTGTCTTTCTCTGTCAAATAAATAAATAAAATCTTTAAAAAAAAAAAAAAAAAAAAAACTACCTACATTTTCAAATATAATGAAAAGTATTAAGCTAGCCCCTCTTATTTCAGGATATGAAAGTAGTCCCTTCCATCCAGCCTGTGGAATATTAAGTTGTCACACATGACAGTCAAGGCCTCTCTTAATTCCATGAATTCTAGGTTCAGCAGAAAAGCAAGTAGCCAGGACATGATTTCACCTCTTAAGAAAGCATTCAGATGGATCTAAATATGTTTTAAAATTTGGATGAGGTAGTATTCTCCTCCTCTTAAAAAACGTTTTTCTAGGGCTACTAAAATGTTCACATTTGCAATATAGTTAAAAAAAATTCTCTTCTGACTCTTAATCATAGGGAACAACCTGAAGGTTGCTGAAGGGGAGGGGGGTGGAGGGATGGGGTAACTGGGTGATGGACATTAAGGAGGACATGTGATGTAATGAGCACTGGGTATTATGTAAGACTGATGGATCACAGACCTGTACCCCTGAAACCAATAATACATTATATGTTAATTAATTGAATCTAAATAAAAAATGTTTTTTTTTTTTTTAAAAAGTAATTCTCTTCTGGATTGAACAAGAAGGGAAGGACCACGACCTCAGATAAGGCTTGGTGTAGCTATGACTCAGGTGGTTTCTTTCCCTCCTGCTGCATCAGCGGCTGGGCTCTCCTTGCTTCTCTCTTTCTTTCTTTCTCCTTTCCTTCTTCTCCTTCCCTCCTCCTCCTTTCCTTTCTCTTCCTTTCCTTCCTTCTTTCCTTTTATTGAGGTGAAAGTCACATAATATAAAATTAACCACTTAAAAATGAGCAATTCGTTGGCATTGAGTACATTCAAAATGCTGCACAACCACCACTTCTATCCAGTTCCAAAACATTTTCATCACTCCCAAAGGGAAGCCAGCAGTAACTCCCTATTCCCCCTCCTCTCAGCCCTGGCAACCATCAAACTGTTCTCTGTCTCTATATAGTTACCCATTCTGGATATTTCCCAGAAGTGAAATCATACAATATGTGATCTTTTGTGTTCAGAGTCTTTTATGTACCATATTGTTTTCAAGTTTATCCATGCTGCAGCGTGTCAGTACTTCACTCCTTTTTATGACTCACATTCCATTGTATGGATATATTATACCTGGTTTATCCCTTCATTCATTCACAGATATTTGGGTCCTGTTTTCTTTTTAAAGCACCGATGTCAGACGATACACCTCCTTTGTTCAAGTCTCCCATATGACCAAGACTGGAAGCTGAAGTCCCACTAACAGCTTTAAGGGCTGTGCCCTGTGTCCACGTTTCCTCTTTGACGTCACATTCTTCTGCCCTCCTCACTTGCTCTAGTTTGATCACACAGGCTTCCTAGCTGTACTGAACATGTTAAGCATACACCTTCCCTAAGGTCTTTGCACTGACTGTGACTTTTGACTGAATAGGTATCCCCACTCCTTTACTTCATTCTACTGTTGCTTAAATGTTACCTTTCCATCGAGTCTTCTGTGATCATCCTGTTTACAACCCCTCCCCATCTGAGCACCAACCTTCCTTATTCTATTCCATTTTCACCAAAGCAGCTATCATTTTCCAACCGTGTATAACTTACATAATAAGTTATATTGATCGTGTTTACTTATTTTTTGTCTTCTCCTTTCTCCACTACCACAAGAATGTTGTACGAAATCAGCAATTTTCTGTTTTGTTTATTGATGCATTCTAAGCCCCAGTAAGCCTGGGAGATAACCAGCACTCAAAAAATATTTGGTGACTGAATGAATTAACGATGAAGGGGGAAAACATATGGAGTACAAGCCACCTGGCACAGGGCAGGGAACACAGGCTGAGATTCTCAGAGGATTTTCATGCACTTTTCCTCTTCATGCTGTTCCATGAGTCCAGCTTCCATATCCCCTTTCTTTCCCATCCAGACCATTTACAGCACTCTTCATTCCTTCTCTAGCCTGGTCTCATCCATTTCTCTGATGATGTAAACACAGGATAAACATCTTTCCTGGGTGGAACTGTCTGATAGAGAGGATCCAACCTTTTCTGAAAGGAAAAAGCCAAGATGTCGTTGTATTAAGTATTTTGATCAATCTATGACTATTTCTTACCTATATCTTCTGGCTCTATCCTGGAAAAGACCTATTGGATTTCTGGGTTTTTTAATGGCATAACTGGTTTAAGATAGATCCATCTACTTCTTATTTATAACTTTATAGATTTTAGGATTTATGATCCTAAGGAATTATGCCAATCACTGAGGTCATTAATCATTGTATTTCGACAAATTTAAGATACCATACATTCAAAGTTGTACCAGTATTTTATTTATCTTCAAGAAAGGAAAAACTGCTGCTAATTAATCTATGATGTGAAGCTTTCTTCTTCTTCTTCTTATTTTCTTCTTTCTTCTTCTTCTTTTGGAGATTTTAGTACTCCTTTTTCAGTATGTGATAGAATAAATTACAAAATATCAGTAAGGATATAGAAGATTTAAGTGACACTCTCACCAACTTGACCTGACATATTTAGATGATCCAATAACTGTAGAGTACACATTCTTTACAAGTGCACATTGAACATTCACCAAGATATATCTTATGTTACTGGGCCGTACATAAAACTAAGAAATAATACCGTTTACAAGAAAATCAAAGTGTAAACTACTTAGGAATAAATAAATTTAACAAAAAATGTGCAAAACCTGTACAATGAAAACTATAAAATATTATAGAGAGAAATTAAATATCTAAATAAATGGAATGGTAAATTGTTCATGGATTGGAAGCCTCTATATTATTATTATGTCTACCCTCTCTAAAGTTACGGCCATCCAGTCAAAATTCCCGTAGGATTATTTTAAAAGAATTTACAAGCTGGTTGTAAAGTTAATGTGAAATTGCAAAGGATATAGAAGAGCCAAAATGATCCTGAAAAAGGATATTGGAAGACTTCACTACTTGATTTCAAGAATTACTAAGAAGCTCTACAGTCATCAAGATAGTGTAACATTGGTGTAAATAGATGAATGGGACCCAATAGAATGCAGAAATAGACTCACACATATACAATTAATTGATTTTCAACAAAGGCGCCAGGAAAATTCAATGGGGAAAATGACAGTCATGTCAACAAATGTGATTGGAACAACTAGGTATCTATATGAAAAAATTCTCATTGTATATTACATTTGTAGTATGTATTTACAACAAATTACAATTTTGAGTCCATGTTATCCATGCCCTAGGAAATAATTTGTTCTGCATGCAACTGCTATATGAGCTCTCTCAAATCTTAGGAGTTGTATTTATTAAGTGAAGCTTATTAAAGGGCTGCAATTGCATTGAGGACACAAGGGCATCATTTAGAAGATAGTTTGAAGCATTAAATACTATTTTATTTTCTGGGGGATATAAGAATGACCTATTTTTATTTATTTTTAAAAATTTAAATTCAATTAATTAACATGTAGTGTATTATTAGTTTCAGAGGTAGAGTTCAGTGATTCATCAGTCTTTGCTTTCTTACCATTTAGCACTTGGTTGTTGCCTTGTAAAAAAATATGTAATTTTAGTCACTCTTTCAAAGATAAATATTTGCTTCTCTAATAGCAGATTTGCATCCCACCGTTGTTCTGTGCCTTTCTGTGAACACATTAACTTTTATTTCATTGCTGAATCATAGTGCAATCTTTCTAAAGATATTTGAGTTGTAATTAAAAACACATGTAGTAACAGCCATGCACACAGTTCCAAGTAGGGGCACGACTGGAAGGGACTGCACAGGAAGGGACTACAGCACCAGGGGCTGATTTGGTGATGTAATCATCAGACTCTATGGATCATAAAACATGTTGTAATTTCAGAGATATTAAAATGTGGGGGGAAAAAAGCCAAACCACAAATGTGTCTTAGAGTCAACGAAATGGGTTAGCAATTTAGGAATCCCAATTGGGTTTTTTTGTTTTGTTTTGTTTTGTTTCCCCCTCCTACAGAGGAGCAGATACAAAGTTGCAATCACAGAGATCTCCAAGTGAGCTGTGATTCTCTGCATGAGCCTCCCTTTGCTCATTGGATATGCTTGACCATATCAGAAAGCGCAGCTAGCATTCTTTTGGGTGTGTGGGGGTAGAGCTGAATTTTAAGGGAAATGGCTGCCATGGCGGCATTTGGGAATTGGGGTAGCCAATTATGCTTCTGGGCAGATCAATTGGTTTAATGTTCTCCTATACATTATGTAGGAGTGGCAGCCCTAAAATAACCACCTAATGGTCCTAGTCTGCTTTCTGGATGTGTGTGGGGTAAACTGACTTCCTCATGCCACATACTCTTTGAAATATTGTCAGATCATTGTGCATCCTTCACTTTTCTCACTTTCTTCAACCATCTCTCCAAACTTCTGAAAGCTTGTGATAAACTTCAACATTATTCAGAGTATTTATTGCACATGCATTTTGCTATGGTCTGAATGTTTGTGCCTCCCTCCTCCTCAGATTTGTATGTTGAAACCTAAACCCGAAGGTGATGGTATTAGGTGGGGCCTCTGAGAGGTGGGTAGGCCATGAGGGCCGCGTCCTCATGAATGGGATTCGTGCCTTTATAAAAGAGGTTCCAGAGAGATCCCTTGCCTCTCTCCCATGTGAGGATACAGGGAGAGGTTGGCTGTCTGCAACCCAGAAGAGAGCCTTCACCAGAGTGTGACCATACTGACATGTGGATCTCGGACTGCCTGGCCTTCAGAGTGGTGAGAAATACATTTCCGTTGCTTATAAGCTATCCAGTCTGTGGTGTTTTGTTATAGGGCCTGGACAGACTGAGACACATTTATTATTTGAAAAATAATAATGCAATAGCAAAAACCACTTCCAGAGTGCATCTATTGCTGGTATTGTGCTGAGCATTTTACTTATATCACCCTATTTGTTGCTCATGGCAGCCCTCTGAAGTAGGTACAATTATTGTACCGTTTGAATGATGACAAAAACTGAAGCTCAGAGAGGATTAATAACTTTCCCATGGCTGTACAACTCGTAGCATAGTTGGATCTGAGTTTCAAAACCAAATCTCCTTGTAATTAATAGCCATTTTTATATAGTTCTGTATAAGGAACTTGTGAAAGTGATATAATAAAAATACCTCCAGATGAGCAGAGCCTTTGTTTCAGACTGGTGCCCCAAGGACATTATGTACTTATTCTAATGGTTCTTCTGTTATTTGGGACACTTCTGGAGCCCCCTTTTGGAATTGTCTTCAGGACCTGAATTTTGAGTATCATCCTTATATTAATCACTACTCATCCTTTGAGATCAGATTTGATTGTTTGAAGGACCCTAATGAGACAGATCTACCAACTAAGGCACAGGATCACTATGCTAAACAGGGTGATATAGTTTTCAGTCATAAGGAAATGACCAGTTTCCTTGCGTCGGTTGTAAACCAAAGCAGAGGCATCCTTGGGATGTGTATGATCTTCCTTGGGTCATGATGGTTTGAGAGACATGAGACATTGATGTAAATGCAACTAGCAGGAGTCAAAAAACAGAACATACACTGACTTCATTTATCAATATTAGCCATTTGCGTCGCACTTCTGTTTTGTTGGTACACACCAGGGACCTCAAATTAGCTGCTCAAGGCAGTACACAGCTCCCGGAAGTATTTCTATGGTCCTTTCAGTGCACCCATTCAGTGTGTTAATAGGCTATATAATTAGGCAGCTTTTAGGCTTGGTGGGCAAATAAGCAATTTAGTCCCAATTGTCCTATATCCACCCACTCAGGGTGTTTACGTTAATCCCATACCCTCTGAAGGCATTTGGGCTTTTGACCCTGGTGTTCCAGCTCTTTTGTCTAAAGGAATTTTGAATAATAGGCATTTACTCAGTTCAAACACACACATACACACACACAGCCCTTAGGGTATTTCATGTCCCAGTTCAAACTTAAAGCTTAAGCTACACCCAGCTAAAAATAATTCTCCCTTTTCCTGAATTTTTCTAAAATTTCAGTGAACCCCCCTTTGCACTCCCAAGCAGCGGTCTTCTGCTGTAGCTCTTTGTAAAACAGTTCTCATATCGCTTCAGAGGCTGAGTCTTCGTCAGCAGAGGTGGTCCTGTGCAGATGAGGCTGGGGCCCTTCCAAATCTGCTTCCTTTTTGACACAGCAGGAAATATTCCCAAGTGTTTGGACCTTTCATTCATACTTTCTCCTTGCCCCTTTGCTAGCCTGGTTGTCTTGGTTTAGACATTAGTCTTGGATTCTGATGCTTGTTACCGACTCTGCTGAATTTTGAGGCATCTCTTGCTCATGCCCTGATTCCTAGTATTGCCTTACCCAGGTCTACATTAACTCTATGCCTGCTAGGCTTTGGTGGCCTGTCTTTGCTTCTCATTATATGATTCTGGGCTACGTCCTCTTCTTCTTGGGGCTGCTACCTCAAATGAACCATACCTACCACCATAAGGAGAACTGGGACAGAACTGAGGACAGGATTCCATGGAGCATCTGCCTTTATAGCCCCCTAGTATCTAGCACTGGTCTTTGTATAAGCAGAGCCTTGACAGAAATTTGTTGATGGAATAAATTAAAAAACAATGCAGTTACAGTAGCATTTCATGATGTGGAAAGGAAAGTATTTAGTCAACTAATATTGGATGTACCTCTTTAGAGGAGGCACCATGGGAGATGCTGAGGATTCAGAGATGGAAAGTTTGGGTCTCTTTCCTCAAGAAATGTACATACTACTTGAAGTCTAGAGCTAGAGGGGAAGTCTGGGTGGTCATTTTGGACAGAGATGATAGAGAATTTACTAAACTGTGAGCCTTAATTCCAGGTCCTGTGCCAAACAAATCTTGAATGTGTTGGGGGGGGGGGTTACAATTTCTGAGCTGGAAAGATTCTTGAGAAAAACTGGAGAAGTCCTCTCTTGGGTCTTGATGCTGGCTGAAGAATGGTGGTCCCTGAGGGGGGGGTGCTGGGTGAGGGGCTTGGCCAGGGAGACATGTAACACCCATATGAAATCATGAGCGGGTTTCCCAGGGCTGCCCAATCTACCTTTAGTTAATTTTTTTTTGGGGGGGGGGAAGATATTGGTTAGAAAGGAGGTTTTTGTTTTGTTTTGTTTTTCCCATATGGGAATTTAAAAAAATCACACAGATCTCCTGGAGATCAGTCTCTTACTGGCTTGGCATGACTTTTAAAAATAATGAATCTGTTGTGATATGCAACTGAAATTCTGACATTTTTTTAAAAGGGGGCCCCAACTTTTACCAGTAAACTTGAGCTTTTTCTAAACATCACAGATAGTGTGGTCAAAGTAGTTTTGGTTATGAAGCAAGCTCTAAAAAACCAGAACAACCAAAGTGATCTTCCTCTATATACACTGTAAGTTATCTACCACAGCATCTCATCGGAGAGGTGGCCTTGAGAGCTCATGTAAGTAGGTTATCCGATCATCTCACCAGCACAAGAACTCTCTGGCTGCCACCAGTGACATGAGCCCGGAGTGGGGTGGAGGGAAATGCAGGTGGATTGCATTTGGAGGTCTGGGTTGCTGTTGGCCGCTCTGTCTCTTGCCATTGCCAAGCACAGGCCATCTTCCTCCGCGAAAGGTTGTTACCGAAGGGGAACACTGTCCCAAGCTGTTGACATGCTGTATGTCAAGGCAGCACAGCTCAAAGCAACAATTCCAGTAAGTATTGGGCTCTGCTTAAAATGATGGCCGAAAAGACATTTGTCATTCTGGATGAAACTTAGTTCTCTTTGTTTTATTGTAGGAAGACCACATAAAAAATATACGATTATTAAAAAAGAAAACAAAAAAGCTATTTACGGTAAGCCAGAGGGTTTATGTCTTTTTCGTTTTTCTACTTGCTTGATGCTTTCTCCCCTGCATTTTAATTTTTCCAGATGGCCATTAAGTAATAATCAGGTGGGTATTTCAGCGACATTTTACAAAAGCTATTGGTGCTTTACCTTAGGCAATTTCTTATATGTCATTTATAGAAAAGCTGCAGATTCCAAGAACAGCTTCTGTCCTTCTTCATGGAAGATGTTTTTGGTCAACTCCAGTTACAAGTCTGCAGGGAAATACATTTTGTGGAAAACTTCATAGCCTTAGGCAGCAGTTGAGCTGCTGCGTAAGTATGCACAGCAAATACGGTGAGTTTGAGCCTAGAAACCCACCTAGAAACCAGCATGTAGGAAGCCGTCTCCACACGGAAGGGTGAGTAAACGGGGCTTTCTAATTGTTGGCTTGTGGTCCAAATGGACAGTTTATCGTCAGTGAACCAGCACTGAATAAGCATGTATAACTCATAATGCCACTTTATTATTTCTTACAGAGTGGCACCTCAGACATATTGAGGGTCTAAAATGACACAGAATGATCCTCAATGTTTATTTACTTATCATCTCCCAAGAGATTCATTCATTTACTTAATAAATATTTTTTAAGTTTGCCAGACACTATTCTAGGCTCGCTCTTTCTTTCTTTTCTTTCTTTCTTTCTTTCTTTCTTTCTTCCTTCCTTCCTTCCTTCCTTTCTTTCTCTTTCTTTCTTTCTTTCTTTCTTTCTTTCTTTCTTTCTTTCTTTCTTTCTTTCTTTCTTTC